>NC_140633.1:16330883-16537959 GCF_057382275.1 Copadichromis virginalis
AGTTACAAGTATTAAATAGCAATTAGCCTGCTTCCTAGCAGTGTACATTTGATGATTTAAAGTTGTGTTCAAATGTTTTACACTCTGACAGCACGGATTCTATCAGAAATAGTACCGTGAATACTCTTATCCTCATAGAGATAAGTGGTTTTCCATGATACCCAAACAGATAGTTTCTATAGATGTCTGTAGGTTGTTCCAAGCATCCTCACCAAGATTTGATTTAGACCAAATGTGTGACTGCCTCCATGAAGTTGGTCCTTATTACTTGGGCTGAGTGCTTGGAGCCACAAGACAGCTCCTATGATGGCATTGTATAACAGGTAAGAATCTAAACGTCTTAAATACCCTAAACCTCCTCCGTAGGAGTCAAGAATATAACGGAGCTCTTAAAATTCACGTTTCACTCTCTGTTCTTCACTCAATATCCCACATTCACATTTTTCATGTTTTTAATAATACATGGACCCGTCAGATTTTGATGGATGGTGGTTCACTTGTGTGATTTTTATAGTTTCATAATACAATCCACGTGTATGCTTGTGTGACTGGAAGTATAATAAAACAAGTATCAATTGTGTGTTGCCAGATTGACCCTCTAGATGTTTACTTTTATATTGACCCAGTGGATCATTAGGTGTCCAAAAACCTTGTTCATTATTTTGACCATTGATCTAGAAAATTCCAATAACCAACTGCTGTTTCCAACACTCAGAGGAAAGCAAAGAAAGCAAGCAGCTTTTGAGTGGTGCACCTTTTCAGGCTTAACTAATTGATGCAGTTGTGTGTGTAGCTGCTGTGCTTATGGCTGATTTGCTTGTTTGCCTAATACTGCACTTTTTAGTGTAGTGTCCAGAGGCCAGCTGATGTGTTGGTCAAATGGCCAACACATCACCTCTTCAGGCAGCATGCGATCGCCTTCTGCACCTTTTATTTGTCTCGCTTCATTTGAAAACAAAAAATCAATTTCTACACTTATGCACAATCAGGAGGCAGCATGAAGCCCCGCGGCGCTGTTACGCCACATTCAAGTGTGCTGTACAGATGTGTTGTTGTGGATATGACCAAACACGCATACAGGCACTGCATGCACAAAAGGCCAGTGTCAAATGTCAAAGGTCTCTCCAACCCTGGTTTTGATTTGCTTTACAGCAGCGGTCCCCAACCTTTTTTTGTGCCACAGACCGTTTATGTCTGACAATATTTTTACGGCCTTTAAAGTGTCGCGGATAAATACAACAAAATAAAAACAGTACCCATACCAAAAAAAGAAGATTTATTCATAACACATGGGAAAAGACCCAGGGAAACCGTGTTAATGAATAAAATGATAAAAAATAACGCTAAAAACCGTGAAAACCATAAATTTCGCACCCGAGCCTCAACTCTCGCGGACTGGTACCGGTCCGTGGCCCGGGGGTTGAGGACCGCAGCTTTACAGTGTTTGCCTTCATGTTTATTATTTTACATTGTCTTATTTCACTGTTTAATTCATAGTTTTTGATCATCGCTGGGTTGAGTTTCTGACTCCTGCATTGATTTCTGTTTTACCCCAGTATCCTGTTAGTTCTTGCAACATCTAACATGAAGTCTTCCCTTCATGTTTCTAGAGTTGAGTTTCAGTTTTGATTCATGCTTTGATTTGTATCCTTAGCAGCTGTTTCCCTGTTTGTCTAGTCCTCCCTCCACCTTCTTTACCCTGAATAAAAGTTTTGCATTTTGTTTTTTAAATCATCCATCCTCATAGAGGGGTTATCACTTTCTCTTTTATTTATTTATTTTAGTTTATTATTCACATTATCATCTGTGTGGTTTCTATGCCAGAGCTGATGAATGGATGCTTCATCAGTAGATACAGGCGACCACTCAGAACTACTTTGTGTTGATCTGTCATGACCTTTTTCTCTAAGATGACCCAAACCATCACTGCAAACAAGACTCCTCACAGTGTGACTTTAATTTGTCACGTGGCTGAATATGCAAGCATCAGGTTTAAAAACAAACAAAAAATTCAAGGTTAAATTTGAAAGAGTTTAAATTACTTTTGATTGTAGTCAAGAATTGTACTTGTGGCATACCACAGTGTGTGTTAATGTATCATGCACACATTCTTGAGAAAGCATTGCTTCCTTTCAAGGTTAGAATATAAGATTTTGTCTGTTTCTTTTATCAAACACACACTTCAAAGAACACTTACATAAATGCCTGCAAGCTACTCTTACACTGGCAGGGACTTTGTATTTGTGGTTGAAGCTGCACTTCAGATGGACTGTCTGTGCATCTGAAATGAGTAACTGTTGCAAATTGAGATGTGGCAGAATTCACACTAAAGCCTGCAGTGAGACTTTAAGCTCACAGTCAAACTGCATTAAAGGCTGATTTCTTTTTGTAAATGTACTTCACAAAATACACAAGAGCAAACATTTGAATAATATGAATGGCACGTAATGTAGACTAACGACTAATGGCACTAACACAGATTACACTCTCCATGGAGATTATGCTCTCCACGAGAAATGAGGGATATTTTTCCCGCTTGTCATTCGACAAAAAAACAAACAAACCTGGAAATCTCTTTACTCCTGTTCACCTGTTCCTTGCCACATGTTTACCCATTTCACTTTCATGTTGTTACAGACAATAACTAAAATGCCAAGTTAGAGCGTGTTTGTGTTTCGGCTAGAAGAGTTTCCTCAACACTGACAAAGTTTACTGGTTCGCACAATGAGAGCTAACTATCGTCTTTATTTTGTTTCCTTGGTATCTGGTGAGAAGTGATGCCACTGTTTGGATAAGTGATTTTTGAGAAACAGGAAGCCCACAATCTGCCAGCTCTGCACAATTACAAACAGACATGTTAAAAGCCACGAACAGGCACAATGTCACACACACACACACACACACACACACAGAGCTGTCCTCAAAGCAACAACTTTATGATTGCTTTTATGTGACGCATCGTTAATTTAATAATGTGTGTTATACTTTCCCTGAATAGGCACGGCACTGATATATTAAATATTATGTAAGGCAGTCAAATTTGCTCTCATCTCTATTGATGGCAGTTTACACAGCGTGTCTACTTTCATTAGACTACTAGATTAGATTACTAGATTCAACTCAATGCTTTGTATGCTGCTAAATTCTTATGTGTAGATGCTATAAATCTGTAGGATAGAGCAGCGAAAAGGCTGGGTCTGAAACCTTGTTATGTGTTGTGCCCTTAAGGGAACACGGTGAAGGATAAGGTGACACTGCATGCTGCTGAACCAGGGGCAGATGGAGGAAATGCAGTGGACACATCCACAGAAAGCAACAGACAGTTCAAAGTCAAAGGATCCTGCCGAGGAAAGCTGAAGAAGAAGAAAAATGTGAAAAAAGGAAACAGGTCGGTAAAATGGTGATAGAGCAAGCTGTTTTATTTTTCCTCAAGTTTAAGGAGTGAATGCTAATTTCAAAACAGCTCATTTAAGCTAAAATCTTAGGAGGTACCATATTTAATCATAACTGCCGCAAACTGTCCTGAGAGCTCCACAAGGGGTGCATTTCAAAATCATCATTATAACAAAACAAAACTGTCTATGTGATGGCAAAGCAATTGAGATCATACATTCTTATATATAGTTCTTATATATAGTTCTATACTGTGTATTGTATATTTTGTTGTACAGTTATTTTATTTTCAACTTTAATTTATATATTTTATCTTATTCTTTCCCAGTTAAATTTACCCTTCATTCTAATTTGTGTTGTACAGTTATTTAATTTTTAACCTTAATTTTTTATATTTTATTCCTTCCTAGTTAAATTTACCCTTTTTAATTTTTCATATTTATTTCCTATCTTATTCATAGCCTTTTCCTTTTTTTTCTTTAGGTCACGAGCAGTTGTCCAAGCATTTCACTGCATATCGTACTGTGTATGACTGTGTACATGACAAATAAAATTTGAATTTGAATTTGAGATCAGTCCACCTGTACGTGTGTGCAATAATCTGCAATCAACAGAGCTGGAATTCCTTTGGTAGGTCAGGTCTCAGTCTTTTGTAATTTTAACTCAGTCTTAATTTGAAAGGAAGCAATCAAGACGACACTGAAGAGCAGACTTTATTTTGAACGTAACTATTTAGGAATTACACTAATTTTTCCACAGGCCCTACTTTTTCACAAGCTCAACATTAAAGTTGAAAGTTGAGCGAGGAGCAAATTCGTGGGGAGGTGTAGCAGGTTTCCTCATTACTTTATGACCAACGAAGTGTTCAATTTGGCACAATTTGATTCATTCTAGAAAAAGAAAGAAAATAGCATCTTATCTTTATTAAGACTGCAGTCCTATCATCCAGGGTGCTGATGTAAATTTAGGAAAAGTCAGCAAATTAGCACAAACTGTGACTGCTGACGTCTTTAAAAACAATCCTGAAACAAATTATAAAAGCATGTGTTTGATAGTAACAGGAAGCTGTGGTGATATCTGTTGGTTAACATGCCGTTTGTTCCCTGTTCACCTGAAATGTAAAACTGAGAATCTTTTTCTTTTTCTCACTGCAGAGAAAACTGAAAGCACAATAAAGACCCAATAACATCATCTGAGGTTGGCTGCAGTGAAGGCCTGGCAAAGCAACAAAAGCACTCAGAATTCAGTGATATTCATGTGTTCTGGCCTTGAGGCAGTCTTTGACTGTGTGTTTGCGTCCAAAAAGTAAAAAATAACCCTCATGTTTATCCTTTTGCTTTTTTTGCCTGTCCTTTCACATTTAAGCTTCTGAAAGTGTCATTTTTAACCTGTTAATGCAATAATTTGTTATCACACTTGAATTTGTAAAAAAATGTAATTGTCCAAACATTCATGTACTAATGTGTAAAGTGCATGTTATAAAGTACAACAACAGTAATAATGAGCTTGAAAGCAGTAATCAGTTACCTCTACAAACAAATGTGTTTAAAGTCTGCTGTGCCATAATAATGTCCCCAGTTCCTAAATAAAGGACATATCCAAATTTCACATATTCTGCAACCTTACAATAAACTTTAACCTACAGTTGAAGGCATTTCCTTCAATACTTCTGGACTCTAACTAATCTTTCAGTTAATGACAACAATTTTTAAAATTCATTTTGATACTTTTAAGGCTTAAAGTTATGGCCACGTTGACTCACAGATGTGATTCACAGTCATAGACTGTATTTATAAATAGCTTCTTGATCTGCAAAGCCAGCACAAACGTACCATAAAGTGACATTCTTTCTAATGACCAGGATTGGGTAACGTGTCTGTAACACCAATGCTGTGTAACACACTCACCCATCCAGATCATTGAATTCAGGTGTTCCAATCACTTCCGTAGCCACAGGTGTATAAAATCAGGTACCTAGGCATGCAGCTTCTGCAAACATTTGTGAAAGAATGTGTCACTCTCAGAAGCTCAGTGAACTCCAGTGTGGTATCATGATAGGATGCCACCTGTGAAACAATTCCAGTGGTGAAATTTCCTGGCTACTAAATATTTCATAACCAGCTGGGAAGTGAAAAAGTCACAGAGGGGGGTCAGCAGATGCCGAGGCACATAGTGCGCAGAGGTCGCTATATTTCTGCAGAGTCGACCACTACAGACCTCCAATGTGATACAGGCATGCCAGGCCAGAGAGCAGCGACCAAGAGGATCCTGCAGTTACACCACACACACACACACACACACACACACACACACACACACACACACACACACACACACAGAAAGGAGAGAGAGAGCCTACGTGGCGATCGAGAAAAACTGGCAAGGGTACCAGGAGGACTGAAGGACTATGACAACCAATTATGGATTATGGCGGAGTTGCGATCAGCCCCTTTGTTCCAGTGAAAGGAATTCTTAATGCCTCAGCATGCCAGGACATTTTTAAAAATTTCCTGCTCCAAGCTTTGTGGGAACAGTTTGGGGATGACCTCTTCCTGTTCCAACATGACTGTGTACCAGTGCACAAAGCAACGTTTGGTTTGGAAGAAGCTGACTGGCCTGCACAGAGTCCTGACTTCAATCTGATAGAACACCTCTGGGACATCAGTGTCTGACCTCACAAATATGCTTGTGGAAGCATAATGGAATTCCCATAAACATACTCCTAAATCTTGAAAGCCTTCCCAGAAGAGTTGAAGCTGTTATAGCTGCAGAGGGTGAGCTGACATCATAGTTAACATGCGTTTGAAAGCAGACAAGCGAATAAGTTTGGTAGCAGGGTATAGTCCAGCTCCACCATTCACTCATCACATCTGGTCCAAAAATACCATTACCAAGATTCAAAGCCAAAAGTGAAAAACCAATAGGTGACAGAAATATTATACATGTATATTTATATAAATAAAATTGATGTATGTCCATTTTACAGTGTTGTAATGACTACATCTTTGCTGTCCTGCATGAGGAGCTCAGATTCATAGAATCACTTTGTATTGAATTTATTTTTATTGCTTAGCCTATGAGTTGATTTAAAAATGTTGATAAATAAGACTCTGCACTGTTATGAATAAATTATTTATTGATTTGGTTTTCCAGCAAATTTTTCATTGGCTTGCTATTTAGAAACATTGGTTTGAAAATTGCTACATAAATGAGTTTATTAATTTCTCGTTTTTATTACCTTGTGATGAGTTACAGTTAATGTGATTTTAAAAAAACACTGCAAGGGACTAAAGTTTGTCAAAATCAAGATGTACCCTAAAAAGAAAGTAGGAACATGATAACAGACATGCTAATGAGCCATGTGGAAGCAGTAGGTGCTTGAAAATATACAGACTGACACAGTACGATCTCAATGATTACTGCTGTGTGATCAAAGCAATACAACTGCACCACTGACAGCCAGATCTAATAATTAGACAGAAACAGACAGATGGAAAGACAGGTGGATAAACAGGGCAACGGTTTGGATGGACAGACTGGCAGATGAATAGATAAACAGATGGATGGACAGCAAGGCAGACAGGATTTTAATACTGCTCATAAAGGCAGAGAGAGGACTGGACAGACTGACTTATAATTAGACAAGCGGAAAGACAGACACACAGACTGGCAGACTTTGGATAAGTTAGACATGATTAGTCGTTGCTTTGAGATACACTGAGATGAACATACATAAGACGTCTGCACCTCACTGGTTTCTTTTCAGCAGCTGAGTTTAAAAATAATGACCAAATATGATTATTGATGTAGAAAAAAAATAGACATCTGACTCCCTGGCAGGCTACAGCATCAGGGATTTCTTTTCCACACACACACATGCGTCACAACCATTAGGTTAACTAATAAATACAATTAACCTTTTTAAAACTATTTATTTATTTATTTATTTATTTAGTTTCACACATGGTACAGCAGTAATTCATTTCCCATACACAATTTCTTATTGACACATGCCCCCTATCTGTGACAATACAAGTAAGCAACCAAAATTACACTCTGACAATATTCTGCACATAACAAAACAAAACAAACCAAACAGAACAATATACTCAACAATGAGCAATACCACTAAAATCAAACTAAAAGGATAATTTTTTTCTACAATTAAATTCTGTTATTTTCTACTTCTTCATACTGGTTTATTATTTTATTCTTATAGCAGATTTTAAATTGAGAAACATTTGTACAACACTTAAGATGATCATTGAGAGAATTAAAGTTTCTTATGCCTATGACTGTTGGACACATTTGCCATTGTGTGGTTCCAGCAAACCGGTGCTTAAAATAAAACTTCCTTCTGCCGTCCCCATTTTCTGAACACAATACAAATAAACTTTGTAACTTAAGAGGTAGTGTTTTATTTTTTGCCCTAAACATAATAATTAATGTCTGTAATTTCACTATATCTTCTAGTTTTAATAATTTTGATTTTATAAACTATTAGTGTGTTCTCTATATTTAACATTATGCATAATTCAAAGTGCTCTCTTCTGTAATAAATATAATGGTTTCAACACAATAACTCAGATAGGGCAGAAACAATGAAAAATACATTATTCTCATTGTCTTGTAATCTAATATATATCTTACATTACCCAGGATATAAATACTTTTAGCCAACTTTTTTTTAACATGTTCAGTATGAGATTTCCATGTTAACTTGTCATCCACTATTACACCCAGAAAACAGAATTCTGTCACTCTTTCAATTAATACTCCCTCTATAGACATTACTATCTCTTCCTCCTTTACACGTTTTCCGAATATCATAAACTTTGTTTTTTCCAAATTCAGCGATAACTTATTTACATCAAACCATTTTTAAAAATTTTTCATTTCAATAACCATAATTTTAGCCAATTCTTTCAAGTTTTGAACAATAAAAATTTGTATCGTCCGCAAACAAAACAAAATTTAACATTTTTGACACATCACAAATGTCGTTTATATATAAATTAAAACGTTTTGGTCCTAAAACAGAACCTTGAGGGACCCCACATTCTATTTTCATTCTATCAGAAGAATTGCCTAAACACTGCACATACTGAAACCTATTATCTAAATAGCTGCTTAACCAGTTCAATACTATTCCTCTCACACCATAAGTACTTAACTTAGAAATCAAGATGGAGTGTTGCAGAGTGTCAAAAGCTTTTTTTTAAATCAATGAATACCCCTATAGTATATTTATTATTATGTGTTGCTGATGAAATGTCTTCAATAGTATTCATTTATGCTATTGCTGTTGATCTGTTCCGTCAAAATCCGTACTGACTTTCACTTAACAGTTGACGTTTTTCAATGAAACTATCAAATCTTTGTGCAAAGAGTTTTTCAAGCACTTTAGAAAAAACTGTGATAGCAATGATAGTAGTCTATAATTATTAAAACTATGTCTGTCTCCTGATTTATAAAGAGGGATAACTTTTGCCACTTTCATACGGTCACCCGTATAAAATGAGAGATTAAAAATATAACAGAGAGGTTTGATTATACAATCCAAGGTCTTTTTTACGATGACCATGTCTAACCCATTACAGTCAGTGGATGTCTTGTTTTTAGATTTTGCTACAATAGCTATGATTTCTTTTTCAGTGATTTCCCCTAAAAACATAGACTGTACCACTCTGCTATTATTTTTATGCAAATAAAAAAATGAAAGGATTGGTCAAATTATAAAGATGTTTTCAAAAAGTAAAAGGAATCAGAATCATATTTGATTCTTTTTAGTTTTGACTAAAACTGTTTTTTGTTTAGTTGATATCAGTTCATGTTCACTAATTACAGTAAAACAGTAAGATAAGAGAAGCTAATGAAAAACCAATATATTAATATGTTTTTAATATAAGGATGAACTTTCTGTTAGAAACGACTGGGGATTGTGTGGTTCTGAGAACTATGATCAGGTGGAGTGTATTAATAAAGATACTGTTACTGTGTGAGGTGTGCATTGTTCCTGCAGCTTCATCATTAAAAATTATTATTGATTACAGACGCATATGATATTATATATAAACATTTTCTATATCAGAACTTTTTAATGGCAGTAAAAGAAAAAAAACACATGAATGTTGCTCTGTGTGTCCACTGCTGAGAAAAGACAGGGAGAGATGTTTCCCTGCGTACCTGTGGGGAAGCCTGAAACACTCACCGTAAAAAAGGAGCAGAGCGTTGTTTGACTGCGTATGCTCGTGTTTTCCACATTAAGTTCCTGCTCTCTCTCACTGAATTCCAGCAGCAGAGCAGGAATATGTGGGGGCTCGGCTCTAAATACTGCAAGGACTAAATTACAGGACAGAGCCAAAGGTTTGGCACTGCACTCACAGCTTTCAGCCATCCAGCCATGCGAATTACACACTCGGTCTGATAACATCTTCCCTTCTTATTCCAAATAAATAAACACTCCTAGTGGCGATTATCACACACATATCAGCTGCAAAATGAGACATGCTTTTCAGCATTACATTTAGCCACAAACCTTAGTAACTCTGGGGCTTTTTTTTGCTCGAATTTAAAATATTTGTATTAATATTTGTATTCTTGTGTTCATAGTGTTTCAGTTCCAGTTTCTTTATGGTTATACTCTCCATTTAGTCTTTAGGTTACATTAGTTTTAGTTTTCTGTGGTTAAAGTTCTAGTTTATATTTACTTGCTTGAGTTTGAGTTCATCCTGCCTCCCCCTGGTGTGCCTGTATGTTTTGCTCTGGATTTTTCCCTTTTCTCTTCTCTGGTTACCCTGGAGAAATGTATTTTAGCTTTTTGGATTTATCCTGTATCCAGTTAGTTTCAGTTGGTACAGCACCAGAGGACACCAAGCCCAGCTCCCACCACTCAGCAGGCATCATGGGAGACAACTCACCAGGGACGACCTGCATCCATTCTTGGATAACAGCGAGTGATAGCACTCATTATGCTGTAGCCTGCAAGTAGCTGATATTCAAGCTAAAGTATTCATTCCCCCCAACCCAGCTCTCCATCTGCTCCAGTGGTTACCCTCTGGGATACACTATACATCACTGCCTTCAAGGACAAACAGATTTTCTTTGCTACACGTCAGTCCTTGAACTCTCTGAAACATTCATCATATATTGATCCCCTGTAACTCTGTATATAACGGTACCACATTTCCATTACTTTACCTTGTGATCATTAGTGTGAACTAAATTGATTAAATTCCATTTTTCCCATTATTATTGACAACTTCTGGTGCTCCAGATGTTTAT
Source organism: Copadichromis virginalis (assembly GCF_057382275.1). Lineage (NCBI taxonomy): Eukaryota > Metazoa > Chordata > Actinopteri > Cichliformes > Cichlidae > Copadichromis > Copadichromis virginalis. Next base: position 16,341,561 of record NC_140633.1, read on the forward strand.
ACAAGGAGAAGCAGTGGGTGATCTGAACTTAAATATGCAGATGAATTATACATATTGCATCATTAAGAAAATAGCGAGTGTAACGCTCTTTGAAAAGAAAAGAGCAGAAATTCTGAATAAAAACAGAGCCTTAATGTCTGAGGAATTAAATAAAAAAGAAATTATAGAGAAGCTGTACATGGAAGAACTGATGAAGAGGAAGCTGCAGAGCTGCAGAGTCTCTAAAGCTTTCCTCCAAATTGGATGTGAATAAAGTGTAATTAAAAGTCTATGGACCTGTAACTTAAATATATTTTGGTAAATTGCACTGCTTGTAAAATTTAATATTTCAAATATTTTCATTTCTATACTTCTATTCCACTCTCTATAGCTTGGTAGATTTTATAAGAAGTACTGTATAAATCAATTGGCCGGGGAACAGCTGACAGACAGCGCAGCAGGATGTCACGGTGTGTCACTATCATTGCCGTTTACCAGTGACGGGTCTGGGCCACTTTCAGGAAGTCAATTTACCAAAACAAAGAAACTAGAGAGCAGAAGAGAAGTCTCCTGTGCCTCTGCTGTCGGACAAGATTCCCATGCACTAACATGAGTGCACAAAATAAACCTTGTGCCATGAAAAGACACAAGGTTTTTTTTAACACTGTCAGTCATGAAACTCAATTAATCACACACATAGCAGCAGAAAATGACCTCTTCCCCTCCAACATCGATCCACTTCCTATGTTTCTCTTCTCTGCTGGAATTTCTCATCTGTCTGTACGTATTAACCATAGTGAGGCCGGTCATTTACGCAATGATTCAGTCACAGGGTGCATGACATGGACACCGGCATTAGCTGTCAGCACCATCTTCTCTGTCTCGAGCAATAGGCTAATGAACTAAAACAGGGAAACAGCCCATTCCTCCACCTGTCATCCATGTATTCACATGTTGTCTAATGAATCCATTTATTTTTAATGTGTTTATTCCAGCTGCATAGTTTTTCTTCATTTATTTATTACATTTAAATTAAAATTAAATCAGCAAAGATCTTCCTAAACTGTTCAGTGATTGAAAATTTAAAGTTAAATGAAATATGTCAATGGATCAGCACTACCAGTGTGATCCCTTTAAAAACAGTCAAAAGCTACAAAAGGGCTTCATCACTGATAAAAGCTCCTTGACTGTAAAGGTTGATTGAGCTTTTGTGTGGCTTCTTAGCACCAGTCTGGTATTTTAGTTTTCTCCATCTTCATGTGATGTGCTGAGCCAACAGAGACAGTAAATATCTTCACCTGTAGTACTGCAGTCTGACCTGTGACAGCCGTGTAATTGTTCTCGCCACCTACTGCTAACATAAAGCAAACATGAAATAGTGTTCAACTAAATATTATGACACTCTCTGATCCTAAGTTGAGCTGGGTTGTACTGTGGGTAATACACTGCTCAGAAAAAACAAACACACACACACACACAGCATGGTGGATATCTATAAGGATATGGACTGGGTAATGTGTTAAGAACAAAAGGATGCTACATTACCAGCCTACAAAGGGCTGAATTCAAAGACGCACTAAAAATCAAAGTGAAAAGATGATGCAGCAGCCTGGTTAATTCACTGAAATTTCATTGTAGCAACTCAGAATGGTACTCGGTAGTTTGTATGACCCTTGTGTCATTCTATGGATGCCTCCATGCTGGAAGTCATTTTGTATCGCCTGTTCCAGGAGCATGTACCAGTCCGGCTGATGGGTTAAGGACCTTCTACAGCCCTGTGCGTACACGCCCAACTGTCCACATCTTCTGAAGCAACTTCCCATTTCCTGGAATGTCCTCCATGATCTTGAGACTGTACTGGGACAGCCAACTTTCTACCAAAGACGTGTAACCTCGGTAGGGTCCAGGTATCACCTCATGGTACCAGTGGTAACACCGCCCCTAGCCAAATGCAAAACTAGTGAAAGAACAGTCAGTAAAGGTAAGGAGGGAAAAATGTCAGTGTCCCCCACCTGGAAAACCATTCCTGTTTTGTTCTTGCCCCTCTAGTGTATCTGTTGTTCATTAAGACACACAGCATGGCAAGTGACAGAATGTGTATTGACAGGTGTTTTTACCATACAGGCTCAGCACACAACACACAGCTCTACCAGCAGGTCTCAGTCTCCAAGTCATATAGGTGAGGCTTGATTAGGTGATGGAGATCAGATATGCGGGTCAGCGTCCCCTTACACCACACCCTGAATCCAATGCTCCACCCCTCCCTTGCAGCTGAACCACAAACCACACTCCGCCATAAATATGTACTTAACTTCCAAGTCTGAGAAAGTGAAGCCAGTGTGGCTTCTGCTTGCAAAAAGATGTGCGACGTTTGAGAAGACTAGAAGGAACAAATCTGCAGCTAGCTTGTCTGTGACTTCAGGAAACACTGTCTGAGTTTATGAGTCAAATTTCAAGATTCACATCATGCTGAATCTAACACGGTGACCATTAGAGTCAAATAAGAAGGAGAAAGCGTTATGTACTTCAGGAAGAGTCTGACTTGTGTGTCAGTGTCAGTTTCTCACCCCACTCATCATGAGGGTTTTTCTTTCTAGCACTTTTTAGTGCTTCTCCACTACAAGCCACATTCAACCTGTTTTTTTTTAATACTACACATAGCTGAGAATATATTGTACAAAGTAATCAGGAAAGTCAGGTAAATAATCACCAGTGGGTAATCAGCTGTCCTTCTTGACACACAGCTGTAGCCTTTGGATGCAAAAGTTCGTCTGCCCTGTCAGTTCTGTTAATCGTGGCAAGCACCCATATGCCGCATCAGTTCCTACATAACACAGAGACTGCTGATGATTAAGTTGTCAGTTTCTGCACATCACTGCTCATTGGAGCTGCTCACACTAACTGCAGTTGGGTAATTAGAATTTCTTGAGTGACATGTGACATCGCCGTCCATTGTGAGTGTAAAATGTCTCGTGTACAGATACTCTATCTCAGAGTGCACTGTATTGTTGACCGCCATCTGCCTTTTATAATGAGATGCAAATAGAATGACATTTGCCTATGTTCAGCTATTCTCTATAGTGAAAATGTCTTTCTTTTAATTTCCCCCTAACTTGACAATGGTTACTAGGGCTGGGCCATATTATACCGTTCACGGTAATACCGGTATAATGTTAGGCAACGATAGGAAAATGAAATATCGCGATAGAATGGGAGTAAAACACGCATGCGCAGTGCCTTTGTTTTCATATGCACATGGCCGCTTGTTGAGTGAAACAGATGAACCAGAATTGGTTTGTAAAAATGGTGCAACTTCAGTGATGTGGAACTGGTTTGGTGTTTGTCCGTCAGATACACGACAAAGCACATTTTTTTGCAGAACATGCAAGCGGCCGTTGTTATTGTCGTATTTGTCGGACTAAGATGCTCTTAAATCTGGGAGTAATCTGGGTCCTAAACTCCGTATGCTTCAGGTCAAACAACACTGCAGCATCACTGAGAGTTAAAAACTGTCTCAATTCTTTCATCTTTAATAAAACGATCAGCATTGCTACTTTACCAGGTGTAACTATAAAGTTTAACTTCCAGGCATCCATGAAAACAAAATGTTTTACATTTAACGGAGTTAGAAGTTAGCAGGAAGCTAGCGGAAGTTAGCTCGCTAGTTTCGCTAGTTACCTAAGCGTGATATAGCATGTTCTGACTGAGAGATTTCTGAAAAAATTCAAACGTAGAGCTCTGCTATCACTTCCAACATGAATGAAGACAGGAAACTAAACAGCAGTGACGTTTGTAGGGTTACTGAAGTTGGGCTAGCTGGTATATAATGATGTGCTACGTGATCGCTAGCGACACAGCTATGTTAGCATAACATAAACAGTGAAGCTGGAGGACGAACACTAACACTTTTCCACTTATAAAAGTTAACGTTAAAGTTCCTGATAGTTAGAGACAAACGCAATTGCATGGCAGGATGCTGTAAACGGACCAAACTTCAGTCAGGAGAACAACTGAGATAATCCATCCACAATACGAGGTTAGTCATTAGTATACTGCAACAACATGGGAATAGAGCAGCTGCCAGAGAATTCAACATTAATGAATCAATGGTACAGAAGTGGAGGAAGCAAGAAGAATGAGTTTAATCAAGTTTGATTTATCTGACTGCTTTGTTTCGCTTAATGTGCCTTATAATCCCGTGCACCTTATGGTCTGAAAAATGCGTACTGCACACTGCAGTTTAATGTTGCAAAGCACCTCTTTTTAACTTCAGTGGATATTATACATGGTTATGCTCAGGATATGTCAGCCCATTTCTACTGGAAATGCCTTTTGGTTAAACTTTCAGCAAGGAATTTGCATTTGCACTGTTTTTATAAAGCTTTAATGTACATAAAAACCAGCTTCTTGTTTAAGTGAAAATAAATGGAAGGTTGTCTTTTTGCGCTAGTAATGTTGTGGAGTTGTATTTTGTCTCGCATCAATTATATCGTCAGTTATATCGTTATCGCAAATTTTCAAATATATATCGTGATAAATATTTTTGGCCATATCGCCCTGCTCTAATGGTTACTTTACTGTTCAATCAATATTGACTGGTTTGCATAGCACAAAGCGATACAGGCAGCAGGTTTTTATTGCTGCCTCAGCAAACCACTGAACCTGCACCACTGTCAGGACAGCAACATTTTACCCCGCTCTGCCCTGCTGTCCTCTAATATGATCCACATACATATTATAGGACATGAACACAGTGAGACACTTCAATCCTGAGACCATTTCTACATAATATGTCATTTAGATTGATCAAAATCTCAAAGCGAGTGCTTTGTCAGGTGGCCACAGCGTAGGCCATGATGTAGAAGAAACAGAAGAGATGAATGTTCCAGTGACAGACCAGTGACGCTGTTAATATTAATGAGTGCATATTAAAACAGCTGCACCAGTCGACAGAGAATGCAACCCGCTGCCTTCTCCTCCATTAACTGCTAAATATTTCATGTTCCCATCCAGACTAATCTTAACATATGCTGGTTATGTCTGTGTGGTCTGCTCTGCAAAGACTATTGATGCCTGGTCTATCCTTTTCTCCATCTATTCCCATTTATCTTTGTGCTTTTGAAATTCTTTTTAAAGAAAGTAGCAAAAGCCAGCACAAAAAGTTATTATCACACATGCAAATAATGAATTCAATATGAAAATGTGTATGAGGAATATTTTCTCTACAAGATGTCACCACAGGGTTCACACACATCTTCAAACATAACAAGAAGACTGGCTGTACTGAACTATCCACCTTTCTTTCTATGATTTAGTCTGAACTGTGTGTTGATTAGTAAAGCTACATTCATCCCATAGACTGTATACAAAAGATGGATGGTGAATGGACTGATACTTATATAGAGCTCCATCCATCCATCCATTCACTTCCGCTTATCCTGTTCAGGGTCGCGGGGGTTGCTGGAGCCTATCCCAGCTGTGATAGGACGAGAGGCGGGGTACACCCTGGACAGGTTGCCAGTCTGTCGCAGGGCTAACACACAGAGACAGACAACCATTCGCGCTCACATTCACTCCCGCATTCACACCCTATATAGAGCTTTTCTACTTTATCAGAGCATGAGCCAAGCACTTATTTCGATACCTAAGCAAACTGAGGTATGGGCTGGCTGTAGCTCAGGAGGTAGAGCAGCTCATCTACTGATAGGAAGGTCGGTGGTTTGATCCTTGGCTCCCCCCATAATCACAATTACTGACTTTCATGCCCCCCAATCCCCCCCCCACATCCCACCCATAGCCACAGTGATCATGCATGCTCATATGGTAGTGGCTACCATAACTAAATAAAGAAAGCTGGGACATTTTAGTTCCAGTGTGAAATTGCTTTTTGAATGCCAGGAATCAACAGACATTTATTAGACTGTGTTCTGCACCTTTGGCCACCACTGATATTTGAACAGGAACATGCCAGAAGGCCAAGTCGGTCAGTACGTTCATATGATTAAAGAGCCAAATGTACAGATAGATAAATATAAATGTTTAAATGGAAATGAGGTGCTCCATTGGAACAACATTAGTTAGAAAGGTTACATTTTATGCAGCTGTAGAAAACAGTGTGGTTAGTCCAGTGTTGCATAGTTTTGTTACAACTTTGTTTACTGTTTCTTTACCCATGCATTCATGACAGTGCGTGAAAAAAACAAAGAACAAATCTTCACAACCTGAACTCTTTCATGGCATCCATTTTTAATTTCTCTTTGTTATTTGGGCTGATTGGGACCTGATGAATGTAAAAACAAGAACTTACCAGATTTTTTTATTTACCTGATTTTTGTTTCTGAGGAAACTGAGATCCACATATGAGGACATTCATTTTAAATTTTGATAGAACAGTGGCAGTATAACGTCCTCGTAAGTGGATATCAGGCCCTTGTAGAGCAACATTTTGCATTTTGGTCTAGACAACCCAAAATGTGATGTCCACATATTTGGACGCCCGGTCCTAGGAGGTTAAAGCACACTAATGCGCACAATTTTCTGTACAATCATATTCACATATACAACACTGAATGTATGACAGATATTGGACTTCTTCATGTTTCTTTCACAACAAGTAAAAGCTTTTACGCTGTTGTGTCTAAAATTTTAACTATCACACACACACACACACACACACACACACACACACAGCTGCATTGATGAAAAGTAACTTCTGGGCGTTTTGTGTATAATGTTTACAGATGTCACTTAAGTTTCTATTGAAACACAAGCCAGATGAGCAATCTTTATGAATTATGATGTGAGTTTGTTGTTGGTACATGAACGAAAGGCAAAGTCACCTGATTCTTTCCTCTTTCTACCAGTAAAGCTGAACATGTGGAGGATGGCCTATATTTCCATATAGTCTGTCAATGTAGCGTATACATTGCTCCATTCAATTATCCTTTAATTTATCACCCATACGCATATGTTCTGTCAGTTAAGGGTGTGGTCACTTTCACTCGCAGGTCCTGTTTTGCCTAACAAATGAAACTGACTTGAGCAAGACTAAGATACTAAGCTGTGCGCTGTTCCCTGTGATAAGCCTGATTTTGTATAGATGTTATTCCATTGTCAAAACTGTGCTCATTTCCTCACAGATTCAGTCCTGAAATCTTTGAAGAAAAGAACTCTACGGTGTTTCTGAGAGGTCAAACGCACAGCAGCTAAAGAAAAACGCGGCAAAAGAAAACCCCTCACAAAACACATGATCCTGGGGAGACAATAGTTTGATGGAACAGTTGCTGAAGTGACAAACTAACAGTGAACAGCTAATAGCAAACATGTATCTACAGTATTGCATGAATTGTGCAATTAAAACACAGATTACCTGCATCTTTTTCTCCCTCACACCAGTGAATTCTCCATGAATTGTGTCTCAGTCCTTCACCAAATACATACATTTCAAACTATGCATTACTGACAAGAAGTCCAACTATTTGTTAGATACAAAAAACTGTGAAAAATTGAGCATGATATTGTACTGGTACCCTGTCAGCTCAGCACACACACAGTTAGATTCTGGGTCAATTATGAATGCTCCAGGAACAGCTGGAACAATCACTGTTCAGATCAAAACATCCAGACCTGGAAACTGTCACAGTTTTTTTCCAGGGGGTTTTGATTTCTCTTCAATCTGCCCAAGTCTTGTCTTATTTGAGGTTTTCCTTGGGTCTTTGGAAATTTTAATTCAAACAAATCCTAAATATGTGTTGTGTGATTTTTTTTTTTAAATCTAGATTTTGTGACATCTTCTGTAAATATCCATCCATCCATTTTCTCATTCACTTATCAGTTTCAGGCCTTGAGTCTGTCCCAGCTGTGATTGGGCACGAAGCAGGGTGCACCTTGGACAGGTTGTCAGTCCATCACAGGGATAACAAAGAGAGAGACAACCATTCCCAGTCACATTCACACCATTTGGAATCACCAGTTAACCTAACATGTCTTTGGACTGTGCTAGGAAGCTGGAATAATCAGACAGACAGAGAGAACATGCAAACTCCACACACGAATAATGTCATGTCAGGATGTGAAGAACTCTCTGTGCTGTGGTATAAAATATCACAGTCCACGGGTGAGTTTCTTTTCCTTCCCACTATTGAAAGGCTTACGTTTTTCTTTTTTTCTGTTCTTTTAGTTTTAAAGCTTGTTTTCTTTTTTTTAAGACTAAGAGGCTCGTAAATCTGGGAGTAATCTGGGTCCAAAACTTTGTCTGCTTCATGTTCCAATTTGAACGAACACTGCGGCATCACTGAGTTAACTGTCTAAATTCTTTCATCCTTGATAAAATGATCAGCATTGCTGCTTTACCAGGTGTAACAATTAAGTTTAACATCCGGGCATCCATGAAAACAAAATTTATTAAATTTAATGGAGTTAGAAGTTAGCAGGAAGTTAGCAGAAGTTAGCTCGCTAGTTTTGCTAGTTACCTAAGCATGATATAGCATGTTCTGACTGAAAAAACTATCTGAAAAAATCAAAACGTACAGCTCTGCTATCACTTCCAACATAAATGAAGAAAGAAAACTAAACAAGAGTGATGTTTGTAGGGTTACTGAAGTTGGGCTAGCTGGTATATAATGATGATGTGTGATCGCTAGCGACACAGCTATGTTAACATAACATAAACACTCGATAAAAGTTAACGTGAAGGTTCCTCATGGTTAGAGACAAATACAATCTCATGGCAGGATGCTGTAAACGGACCAAGCTTCAGTCAGGAGAACAACTGAGATAATCCATCCACAATACAAGGTTAGTCATTAATATACTGCAACAACATGGGAATAGAGCAGTTGTGATAGAATACAGGATTATTGAATCAATATTCAATAATATTGAAGTGGAGGAAGCAAGAAGAATGAGTTGAATAAAGTTTGATTTATCTGACTGCATTGTTTCGCTTAATGTGTCTTATAATCCCGTGCACCTTATAAGGAAAAATACGTATTTGACTTTTTTATTTGACACACTGCAGTTTCATGTTGCAAAGCACCTCTTTTTAATTTTAGTGGACATGGTTATGCTCAGGATATGTCAGCCCATTTCTACTGGAAATGCCCTTTAATTAAACTTTCAGCACGGAATTTGCATTTGCACTGTTAAATTTTTATATAGCTTTAATGCACATAAAAAACAGCTGCTTGTTTAAGTGAAAATAAATGGATGGGTTTTTTGCGCTAGTAAAGTTGTGGAGTTGTATTTTGTCTTGCATCAATTATATCGTCAGTTATATCGTTATCACAAATTTTCAAATGTATATGATAAATATTTTTGGCCATATCGCCCTGCTCTAGTTAACAGTGAACATTACACCATTACATATAAACAGCACAGTCCATATAGTGTCCTCTAGAGATGTTCTTAGCTCTGGCAACAGGTAATGTGATGATAGCTTTCGCACATATTACTAATTCTGTGTCAGCTCAGTCAGAACACCAGAGTTTAGCATGTACAGCTCTGCACACAGATTGAGACGCAGGGGTATTTATACATTTCCCACTTTGGCATAAACAGATATAATTACCAGTCACATTCAGTGATGAATGATTTTGTATAACTTGATTAGTGGACATAGAGTAATGTGCAAAAGTGATCACATACACGCCAAGGTTAAGTAGATCGTTGATCTAGCATCAATAACCTTATCGGTGTCGCACACTGTTGTGTAGGACTTACTCCTTTTTACAGTGTTACTTTGGTTTGTTAAGGTTTGCATCCGTTTGTTTACGCATAGCTTTCTTAAGGTCCTGCCAAACCATTTCAAGGTTAAGTTGAGGTCTAGACCTTGGCTGGGCCATTTTGTAACACCTTGATTCTCTTGTTTTTTGGCCGTTCTACTGTAGATTTGCTGCTCACAACAAACACCATAATTACCCTCCATCAGAGTCCAATGCACCTCTTTCCTCCTGCTTCCACTGGGCTGTTATGCACCTGCAAGGACATATTTAATCAATACTCAAATTAAATGCCAGTCCCACCCTCTCTCCCCCTCAGAAAGCTCAAATGTTCAGCTCCATTGAAAATGAACCAAGTGACTCTTTTCCTCCTCATTTCCACAGCATTCTTCACACGCCATCATGTTTGGCATATTCATAATTATCATAATTATCAAGCTGTAATCAAATTGACTGAAAGTGCACTAAGTCCATGGCACTTGAACAATGTGGTTGAGGTAGAGTCATGCATAAACTTCTCTCTCATCAATTTGACACAGTGCCATAATTGCATAATCTTATGACTCTGGCAGGCTATATTAAGAAAGGTGGTAATAATGCAAATGACTCGAAGGCACAAATGCAATACATGACAAGTTTCACATGCACACACACACAATGTGCAGCCAAACAAAGCTGGATTCACATGTAGAGCCAATTAGTTTGACAGAGGAGAGCTGTGGAGCTAAGCGTACAGTCACTCATCTCCTTCTGTTGTATCTCCCTGCAGCTGACAGGCCGGGATAAGAAGGGAATGAAAAAGGAATAAGATCAAATACCTGCCGAGGTCAGGCTCATACCAAACCATGAATACTAAAATACATCCATTTATATATTCTGCTGCACATATTACTCTGGCGCAAACAAACATACAAATGAAACCGTATTGTCCTTTGGGTTCACACCTTATGTGAGCTGGGCTGCTTTTCAGAGTTCAAACACACTCAGAGGAGAGGGATTAATGGCATCTAGAGAGCATTTGCCAAGAGAAGCCCCTTCACAGCGAGCCTACCTCCAGGTTACTCCCAACCAACAGACAGCACTGAGGACTTAAGCAACTGAGCAGCATCTTTGTGTCGTTTCCTCAACAAATATCCTTCTATATTTCAACACTATAGACGTTATATCTAACTCATCCAATACATAGTTAGAAATGAAAAGAAAACTCAAAAGAAGATGCACAAAAACACAAAGACAGCGGCAAAAGAAATGGTTCAGTTCATCTTGGGGCCTCGTAAAAGCGTTCGCACTTGTTTTTTCACAGCAGACTCTCTCTGACCAGCTGCCACTCCCAGAACCCTGCCACGGACAGCAGAATTGTTTTTTCTTTATTGGAGCATTGCTTAGTCACCGGCCTTTTGATGCTGGAAAAGAGATGGGCCCGTCGCCTTCTCCAAAGTCAATATTTGCCACAATTACACAAAAGCAGGAGGAGATGGCAAACTGGAGAGAAGCGGAGGGACTAATGATGCAATATAATGGTCATCTACCAATCCAAAAACAAACAAATGGACATGAACGCATGCTGAATAATATATGCACCTTATCGTCCGCACACAAATCAGGGATGCACCTTTTTAATCTATGGTGCTTTGAGGCGGTGGCAAAAGGGCCGTCTCCAGCATCCTCACTGAGGTAGAGTGACAGTCTGCAGGCTCTCTCTGCCAAGTCCTGTTTGGGTCATTTGGCTCTGGCTTAGTGTTTATGTGACTGACTGACTGACTAAACAGATTCCAACTGCCCTGCACCACCTTTAAACTCTCCTCTTAGCCATATGCCACAATCTTCCTCCGCACACACCTCTTCCTACTTAAGAAAGACCTCTTCTGACCAGATGTGCCTTTTACTGTGGATAAAATTCACCAGTTACCCCTCTTTGTAGCACCACTGACTCAAATAACTAAATAACATTTTTCCATTAAATAAGGCAATTTATTTTGTTGACAAATCCACATCATCTATATCTTTGTATCTTACCCTTTAAGCACATCCTCTCATACTTCAATCAGAACTATGCAGAGCTAGGCATATACCACACATGTAAACCACAACAAAAGATTAAAGTAGCCTCCTGACTGCACAAAGAGCTTCTGTGTTTATGGGCTTTGGCTAAACAACATGGAAAAATCTGAATAATAATAATAACTTACATACACACGATTGCACCTTTTTAAAACACTATCACCTACATGACAATTCCCCCGTGCTCCATTATGCTTATTCCTTTTTACTTCATCCTTTATTTGCATTTTTCCACTTGTGTTTTTCTAGGCCCAAGACATGGAGATGATGACCTCGTTTGTTTGCAGCACCGTGTAAAGTGCTGCAGCACACACCGACAGAGACCTCCCTCACCTCACTCTCAGTGCGCTCATCTTTTTTCATGGTCTCCAAAACAGAAGAGGGCTTTTGTTCAGTTGAGGATGATGGGAATTAAATTCATTGACCTGATGTTGGTAAAAACTAAAAGATTTTAATGATCATTAAAATCAGCATAGCTGCCAGTTTTGGCACACCTGTCAGTCAAAGAAGCCATGCTCCTAATGTGAAGCTTCACCTGGATTAAAGTCTATAATGTATAAAAAAGCTCAGCCACAGGTTTTGGAGCCAGCCTCGATTGGTCATTAGAGGAACTGCCGCTTTCTGCAATTATCCATTGGCTTCTTTTTTGAATTTACTATTATGGGCAACATTGTCACACTCTGAGACCTTTTGTTGTGGTCCTGAGTCTGACAACTCAGTGTTTTGTGTTTCTTTATTTTCTGTTCTTGTTTATTCTGATTACGTTTTCCGTTAAGATTTGCCATTTGTTAGGTTTCTGTTCTGTGCCTGCCCTGGTCTCTGTCCATGATGTTATTATGTCTGCGCATGAGTCTGTGTCTGTTAAGTTCTGTGTCATAATCTGGATCTCTGTGTCTGTCATGTACTTCCTGTTTTACTTTGTAGGTCTGCGCCTTATGTCAGTGTGTTCAGCTTTGTGCTCTCCCTGCCTCGTCTGTGTAATCAGCGTCAGCCGTGTCTCCCAGCTGTTTCCTCTCAGTCCTGATCACCTCTTGTATTTAGTGTCTGTGTCTGCCCCTGCTCGTTGTTGCGTCGTCCCTCAAACGTCACTGTATTTTGTTTGCCAACTTGCCTGCCTGTTAGTTTTTCTTTCCCAGTTTAGCTAGTTTTCTCTTCTGTCTGCTACCCCACAATAAAGCCGCATGTCCAAAGACATGCAACTTGTGGGGATAGGTTAATTGGATAATCCAAATTGCCACTAGGTGTGAATGTGAGTGTGAATGGTTGTCTGTCCCTATGTGTTAGCCCTGCGACAGACTGGCGACCTGTCCAGGGTGTACCCTGCCTCTCGCTCTATGACAGCTGGGATAGGCTCCAGCGCCCCCCGCGACCCTGAAAAGTAGTGATGGGCAGATGAAGCCCCATGAAGCACTGAAGCTTTTCATCCAATTGGTTCACCCCAACGCGAAGCTTCATGAAGCTTCATTTGCTCTAGCAGGACACCTACTGGACGTAAAAATAATAGCTGGCATGAATTTGAAGAGTGTGGCATTTTGCACACAGCCTGTAAATGTCAACAACAAAAGGAGTGTGTAAAACATGTATATTGTAGTGATGGCAGTATACTGTGTATATTTATAGTGGCAGTATGGGAAATGATTATTTGGAAATGCTTGAAATGGAAATGATCATTTACTGTGAGGTGAGGTGTGGTTGGGGTGTGGACAGTAGTTGTGCTTTTGTAACGTTGAGGTATGGACAGCTACACACTGAGGCTTTGAGCCTCAGTCCTGCCTGTTCACATTTTATTCTGTAAAAACTAAATTTTCACTGCTTTTATGACCTTTTTAGTGGGGAGAACATAGCTAGGATTTAATGATTTAACAAATCTTTTGAATCCTTTGTCCTCCACAATGCTAAATAGCTGGGAGTCCTCAATCACCATGCTGACCAGGTCTTCATCTATTTGAGATTGTTCTCCTGAGGAAAGACAATAAAGACAAAGCACAAATATAAATATCACACACGTAACTTATAACAGTTGTATAATATTGTTATATCATTTAGTAACATTACTGCATCCTATATTATCATTGCATTTGATGGCTCACCTGGTCTTGCTCCACAATCGGTGTCCCCCTTATTCTCATGCAAAGCTCTGTAGTGCCTAAGCATGGATGAGGTGTTGTTGTTATATCCCAGCTCCCTGGCACATAGCAAACACTTCACCTTGTACAAAAGTCAAGACAGCTCAACATAAATTGTATTGCACCATCAGTATCATGAAAATACATCTTCTGTAGAAATTTACATACCTTGTTGGGAGGAATAAGATCAAAATGTTCCCACACAGGGGAGGACATCCTCCTCTTCTTAGCTGGCTCCATTCTCTCCTGACTTTCCTCACTCTCATAAACCTCCAAACGGTCTCCAAACTCTCACTAACCGCAACTCTCCATCAAACACCCACATTTTTGAATGAAGTCTGAGGGGTTTATATCGCTGTCATGTCTCGCGGCAAAGTTCGAACCACTTCATGAACCAGTCACGTGGTACAGCCGGGCAGCGAGGCTTCGGACGTCATCATTTTCAGCTCCTCCCATAAATGAAGCAAGCCTCGATACGCGCTTCGCGGAAACGCCCCCTCCATTACTCGACACACGCTCCGAAGCCTCGATACAGAACGTCCCATCACTACTGAAAAGGATAAGCGGAAGCGAATGGATGGATGGATGGATGTTTTGAGTTCACTCTGCCTCCGCGAGTCCAGCTTTTGGGTCCACCATTCCTGCCTACCTTCACACAGCCATGACACATTTCATATCTCCAGATTAATGATGGAAGTTTTAAATGGGACACTGTTTTCTCTTTTGCGCTTATGTGCTTGAACATCAGACTTAAAACTGTGATTGTGTCTGCCATTTTATCAAGAGAGGTATTCTTACTGGAGGTAATTCTTCTGTCAGGGTGGAGAAACAAAAAAGGGGGTTTGTGAGCAAGATAGCACAAGGACTATCAGCATACGTCTTAGAGAAGTGAAGTACAGGCAAAGGAAAAGATCGCTTTCTTTAATGAGTTGAAATCATTGTAGATATGGACGTATATGTCAAAACATAAACCCAATACTGATGAAATCAAACGGGTTGTCCTAAGTAATTATGTTTGGATGTGCCTTTTAGAGATTACTCAAATTTTTTTAGTCAAGAAAACTGGAAATTAATATTAAGAAAATTTTGGTTTAAACCTCAGAAAACTTAGATATAGGATTAGCACTGAAGGATGATCCTGGTCTCCAAGTAACTCATATTTCTAACAGGACAGATTCTAGATCCTTACAGAGAATTCCCTTTCTCCATTTATAAATGTCTTTGTGACTCTGTCTTCTGCTTGCCCTTGGCTTTGCATGTATTTGCATAAAATCATGTGCCTATAAGAGAGCTGTGTGTCTATAGGTGCTATATAGTGTGTATTTGCTTTCTTTTTTTCTTTTCCCTTTCAGACCAAGACACAAGAACATACCCTTTGGAACATCATGCTTCACCTGTACTTATGTACACCACACGACATCCAACACATCATCCAAAACCCAAGAGAAAAAGACAGAGTTGACTCAGTCTTTAAAAGACCTAAGTAGTTTTTAAGGGTCTGCAGGAAGTCCAAGTGGCTCTGTAATATCAGAGAAATAATGTTGTTACGCACTGCATGTCTGCTTCACCAGCTCTCTTTACTTGCAATGTCTTCCACGTCAGCAGGTTAAAATCTGAACATGCTGAACATTTCTGATCTGTACAGGTGCTGGTGGAGTGACTCATCCATCACACAGCATTGGCATCTAGTTCAAAGCAGCCGACTGCATCTTCTTTTTTGTTCTGCTGTTTCAAATCTGACTCAGAGTTTCACACATGAATGCAAATGACTGGATGAAGTACAGTATCTGTGTTAAGGTGGATACAGAAATGGAATCACTGTATAGCTGCAGTGCTTTTGCTTCTATACAAAACCAAAATGTTAAAAAACAAAAATCTGATTTTCACTGTGTGGTGGGGCGTGGTTTGTGGTGTCATGCAGGGAAGGCGGACGCACCTGCGCGGCATCCGCAATTACGCCCGCTGACATAAATAAGGGGAATTAGGGTTTGTGGTGTTGTTGTTGTGGTAGTTTGCGAGCTGCCACCGCGTCAGTTAAAATGGCTCTGAAATCCAACATGTGAAATCGCCCTGCCTCATTCACGCCACACTCTGCATCTTAAAGTATATGGATAACTGTTTGTAGATGGAGGCACCAATATACTGCTATAAAAGCCTGCTCCTGTACTGGCATAAACTGACTGCAGAGGTTTGCTGCAACTGATATTGGGTGATAAGTCCAAGTCAGTGTGTCAGCTCTTCACAAAGGGGTCGCTTTGTGAAGAATTAATTGATTAGGTTGGGTACCAGGAAGGCTGCTTGAAAATCTTGTTTTGTGCACAGAGGTAATGTCACAAAACAGAAAAATATATTGAAAATTCTAAAACAGATTGTTTGATTATATGATAAGGAATACAAATTTCCCTACTTGGAACTAAATGGCCCATTTGTTTCTTCCCAGTGTTGCTCGTAGGGGGTCATCTGTTTGTTGTGGTTACTCTGTAATATTGTCTTTATCTTACAATATAAAACACCTTGAGGCAACTACTGTTGTGATTAGGCATTACAGAAATAAAACTGAATCAAACTGAATACGAAAATATGTGGATTTTAATCATATTGAATGCCAAACATTGCATTGTTCCTGTTCAGTGAAAAGGGGAAACAATGTGTTTTTAGCTAAACTTTGATGTCGCAATTACAAAGTTACTATTTTGAAAGAGAGGACAGCTATGAGGATACAATGCAGATGTTAAATGAAGTCATTCAACACAAGAATCCAGAGGTAATAAATAAAAATAAATAAATAGAAACATCACCAGCTCTCTTTGTGGGAATCAAATCAAAACTCTCATTTGGGTCGTACCTGTTGAGCATTCAGTTTTAGTTTGATGTTAGGCTGTATGTGGAATACGGGTTGGTATTTATGGGGAAATTATTCCACCGTTCCCAGCAGCAATCCTGCTAACAGACAAAATCAACCAAGTACATGGGCTCCTTGGTAAAGCTAATAATGCATAATTTGTCTTTTCTTATGTTACACTCAGTAGTTCTTATAAAAATCAGAGAATAAACAGCAATACATTGCTCAACTACTGCAAGCAGCACAATATAAATGTGACTTTGTGGAAACAGTGCACTGCTGTAAATAATTAGCTCAGGACAACACATAATCAAGCTGATACTCTGTTAAACAAGGTGATACTGAAAAGAACATTTACTAGGATACATCTTGAAGACGATGTAATAGCTGCTCTATCTGCTGCTTTGCAAATTCCAGGGTCTAATAAAGCCAGAGCTCAGATTCATCTGTTTCCTAATGGAACATATTACTTCAAAGCAGTCAATTGTACCCCCTGTCGCTTTGGCTTCATCACTTTCATTTACTGCCATTACAGTCCCAGACTCTGTCCTTCTCCTCCTGCGCACTCATCTTTTTTTCTTCCCTCATTTCTTACACACATGGTGACATCCGCGCTGACCACCTGGCTTCTTGTCTATTTCTAGCTTTGTCTGTTTCTCTACCTGTCTGTGCTTTCTAAACATGTTTCTCTCTCCCTTAGCCAATCTGACATTCAGTTCACCTGGTCACGGTGTGTTCTCTATCGCACTACAACTCAGCAGCTCCTATTATGCTTTTCACAACCCTAAAGTAAAAGGCTAACACAGGTCTGCTCGTCTGTAAGAAGTGGGTGAACGTAAAATTGAATAATTCAGAGAGGAGAAGAGATGACAAAGTTCAACCTAACATTTTGACACTTGTTTTCTCTGCTTCATTTCAAGAGGCACTGCCGCTCTGACCAGACACAAAGCCCATTTATAAAGGGTCCTTTTCACTGGTAGTAGAAAGGTCACATAGTATTTAGATTGCTGATAGGTTGTGTCAGTCATCTGAAAATGTACTTTGGGATCTATATGTTGCTACTGGTGCTAAGAGATAAGGCAACAAAGACAAGCATCCATGTTTACAGGTGAAAAAACAAAGACAAAGTCAATAAAGATATCTTTTGTGTTGACTCACATCTTTCCATGAGGACTAAGACTAGGACTAGGTTAGTCCTAACTAACCAAGGCTAAGGTACCAAAGGTTTTGGTTAGATTTAGAAAAAATATGTTAGCAAGGCGACAGGTATCATAGAGGTACAACACATGACGTAGGACCAGTACTAAATGGCACCTTGCACCTCTGAGACACCAGCAGCTTTGAATAAACACCTTGGATATCATGTATCCATTTATGTATGTATGTTCCATATCTCCTCCTAAATGAGTGGACCAACCTTGATGAAACTTTGTATAGACATTGACTGGGTCAGTGTGAGTGTAAAAATCTACACTATATTGCCAAAAGTATTCACTCACCCATTCAAACCATTGAATCCAGTTGTGGAGTCTATCCCAGTTGTCTTAGAGCGAGAGGCAGGGTGAACCCTGGACAGGTCGCAAGCCTGTCACGGGGCTAACACATAACTGACAGACAGACAACTTGCTGCGAGACACTGCGCCAACATGCTGCATGCAGACTGCTTCTATAAATATTTGTGAAAAAACGGGTAGCTCTCAAGAGCTCTTTGAATTCTAGTGTCGTACCATGATAGGATGCCACCAGTACAAAAAGCGAGATCCAAAAAGACATTGATGAGCAAGTTTGGTGTGGAAGAACTTGACTGGCCTGCACAGAGTCCTGTACAACCTAACAGAGCATCTTTGCGATGAATGAAGACTGTGAAGAGTGCCAGGCCTCCTCATCCGGTTCTTATACACGTGAAGGCAGACAAGTGAATATGTTTTGCAATTAGAGCTGGGCGATAGAACGATAACGATATGTATCGCGATATAACTTTTTCTCGATAGAAAAATTAAACTATCGCGATAGACCTCGCCGCTCTTGTCCTCTTTAAAAAAAAAAAAAAAAAAAAAAAAAAAAAAAAGAACAGCCAATCCAAATTACGTAGCGCAGAGCTGAACCAATCACAGCCGCAGCGTCACGTCACGTGACTTGTTACGTACAGCACAAGTGCCAAGTCGCACATGTGTATTTGTTTGGGAAGCAGCCAGCCACCGTACCGCCCGGGTAATGGAGGAAATGAGTGTGCCGACTAGAAAAATCAACCGAGCGTGACCGAAGAGAAAACAGATGATGGTTCCAATGCCAGAGAGATTGTCGAACGGAAGAGCCATAGAAGTTCCGTAGTGTGAAGGTATTTCGGCTATTTCAAGTCTGACAAAAAACAGAGTAGCATGCACTGTAAATTGTGCCGAAAGCAAGTCTGGAAATACAATGAACTGGTGCATGCGCTACGTCCACACGTACCCGGGTATTTTTGAAAACGCAGATTTTTCTATGCGTTTGCACCTTTTGTCCACACGTAAACGGCGTTTTTGGTCACTGAAAACGAAGATTTTTGAAAACTCAGTTTTTGCATTTACGTGTGGACTAGAAAAACGGAGAAAACGCAGCGTCAAAGGTGTGCGCATTTTTTGACGTCACACTGTGCGCCACGTTATTGTTTCGGTGAAATGAATTTCTACAATACTGTTAATTCTACTCTCTGCAGTGTTTAAATGCTTACATATACACACAGTTACTGTCCCTCCACACATACGACTCGGTTCTGCTTCTATGCCCCAGCTTTGTTTACTTTTTCCCACCGAGGCTTCTAGACTTCTGATTGGCCAACATTTCTGCACGGTTAGGAATCTAGCGCCACCTGCTGCTTTGGCATGTTCATAGCAGCGTTTTCCTTCATTTCTGCCTTTATGTGTGGACGGGATTATTTTTTAAAACGAAAACGGAAAATCTCCGTTTTCAAAAATACCCGTGTACGTGTGGACGTAGCCTCAGTCTCTGACTGGAAGCGCTAATTCGTCATTCGGCTTTTGTCAGACTAAAGTAACTGTTAAAACTGTTTGAAAAGCTCAGCTATACAACAAGGAGAGATTGAGAATTTCCTTTTAGTTCTCACTTTATTTGATATTGACAAAAGTTAGTCAGTTTTGTCTGTTCTTCTGTAAAACAAACTAAGATTTATTTTTAGAATTAATATTTTGTTTCTAAGTGGAATTGACAATTTAGTCTGTTTCATTTGTTCTATTTTAAAACTTAAACGCTTTAGCGGCTGCCTTTTGTGTAGTTTGCAATATTTGCCTTTATTTATCTGAAAAAGTCTCATGTTCCTTAAGTACATCTACCCTGTTGAACTTATTATGGGAAATAAATATTTAAATAAAAACAAGCTGCTGATTATTTCACATTTTACTTGTGAGCAACGGCACATTTAAATCTTACAAATATAGTTATTTGGCTGATATCGTGATATATATCGTTATCGCCTGAAATGAAAAAAACATATCGTGATATGAAAAAATCTTATATCGCCCAGCTCTATTTGCAATACAGTGTATATGGTGTATACAAATATTTACACAAATCCCATAGTTGTTAGTATTTGAACACTTAACAGTTCAGTTGTCTAATACATCATAGCCTTACAGCATCATGATCATGGTGTATGTAGGTATGTGTGTGTGTATGTGTGTATGCATAGTGTGGGGTTTGCAAACACCATTAATAATCCTTAACAAATACATTATATATACAAAAGTAGATGCACCAGTGTCATCAGACAGTAAGTGTAATTGTCACTTATCAGCTATGATCAAATATACTGCTCAAAAATTTAAGGGAACAGCTGAACACTTTTTAACCTTCTGGTGTGAATGTCATGTTTCTGAAACACAGTGTTTTGTGTTTTTAAGACTCCTAAATACTGGTTACTTACTCCTTAATCCCATAATAACGAGATTCTTAATTATCCTTAATTATGTTCAGTTCCATTCTTAGTTTACCGTTTACTTTTTCTACTTCATGTTTTTCTTTGTATTTATCTTGTGTTATCTCTTTATAGCTGCTTGGAATTATTGTTTATTTTTTATCTTTCTAGAGGTTTTTGAATCCTTGGTTCCTGGTTTTGCTTTATCCATAGTTGAGTTTATATTTCCTTGTTTGGTAGTTTCCACTTCCTTGTGTTCTTTTTAACTTGTCTAGCCTTTGTCCCTGTTTTACCTGTTGCGATTATGCCGTTTAATGTTAACCCTTGTCTTGTATGTTTAGTATTGAATTCTACTTTCCCCACTCTCATTTCCCCGATTTGTTTGCATTAAATGATAATTAATAAAATTATTACTTTTTGTACACATTACTCACATAAACATATATTATAACCTTACTGATGATTAGTAAATACAAAATATTATAAAGGTAGCATAGCTGATATGTTGTTAGCACTATCACGTAACAGCTAGTCTGGGTTTGAACCTACTGGCTGGGCCCTTTCTGTGTGAAGTTCAAATGCTCTAACCCTGCCTGCATGAGAGCCCCCCCACCGTCCAAAGACAAAACTTATTTCATCATTTTTAAACTGCCTAAAAATCTGAAAGTGAATTTCTTTCTGTCTCTTGGCCCTATGGTATACCGGCAACCTAACCAGAGTGCAGTCTGCCTCTCACCCTATGATAGCTGGAATAGGCTCAAGCACCCCCTCCCCGACCTTGAACCTTGGTCGATCACTGGCTGCTCCAGTCTGCATGCCAAAGTATCCTTGGACAAGATGCCAAATCCCGAGTTGCACCAGATGCGTTCATCGGAGTGTGAATGCTACATAGAAAGCACTTAGATGTAAAAAGAAGTGCTCATATGAATGGGTGTGAATGGGTGAATGAGACATGCTGTATAAAGCGATTTGAGCACCCAAGTGGAGTAGAAAGTGCTATATAAGAACCAGTCTATTTACCATGTTTTAATTTGCCATTTATATTAATGCTTATCATAATGTGTTATCTAATTTGAGACCAAACCAATTTTCAAAGTTTCCTTTGATTTTTCAAAATAGAAAAAGCCAATAAAGACTACAATACAACTACAATAACCATTATCAGTGAAATATTTTGCGGTTAGTGCATGCTGCCGAATAAAAAGAGAAATGCTATAAATAATCTTTCTTCTTTGTTGCATCCCAATGGACATGCCAGATCTCGGCTTATTTCTACCAAATGAATTTCAAATTCAAATGAATTTCAAAGCATTACTTTGTCCTTAAAGGGAAAATTTTATATTTCTATTTTAAAGGCTTTTAAAATAGAAATAAATAGGTCTTTATCTTTAATAGAGACATATCTAAGATATACTGAACAAGGTCTAGAAGGGCTGAAAAACTGCACAGGGGCAACTTTAATAGCGGCACGACGTGGCTTTTGTTTATTTTTTCATACGATGAAACACACGATTTATATACTGGTATATAGATTATATATCGAGTATTTAAGGAATCCTGTTTAAACCACTGCATACTTTGCTTTCATAAGATACTGCGTCCTCTTCTTATCTGCTGCCTAAGTAAACTGCTCTGGTTTGGGGGGGGGGTTAAACAAACAGCTGCTGTAAATAATATATGACTGTTTGGGTATCTATTGATTGAGACTCACCCACAGCCTTTTAAAATACAGCATACTGCAGCCAGATACCTTATGTGTGTAATAGTGAGTTTCAGAGAGTGCAGGGACTTTATTTTAGCATGCCCATTAATTTTTAAGAAAACCAAAACCACCTGAAGATCCTATGATTTCAGCTCTGAGACCTTCTGCTGTCTGAACTGTGCGACTCATCCATCTGTCAAAAACATTATTCAGTAACAGAGCCAAGTTCTCTCATCATTGATTATCAACTTCATAATCTGACTGCAGGCACAGCGTGAGTGGAAAAAGGAGACTGTTAAATTCAGAAATAATGAAATGAGCTCTTGACGGAGATGTGCTTACTTTACCGAGAGCTCTCGAGGTTATAAATGAGCTCAAGAGCAAACTTAATTGATACTTTCATTATTTCTCTTCTCCTTATGCTCCACGGAGCTGACAAAGCAAGTTTAGTATGACTGTGTTTTACTATTGTATTTATACAGGCAGCACAATGTGAAGAGAAACAAACAGCTTCCAAAGGTTTTACCATACATTGTAAATCTGTTTTCATTGTCACCTGAAGCCTTTGCCCTTGTCCCACCGTCTTACACAAAGTGTCTGCTGGTGCCAGTGCCTTGACATGCGGGTCACTGCAATATTGGTCATGAGAAAACAATCCCATTTTACATGTCTTACAATGCTGGAGGGCTACAAGGTGCAGGATTTTTTCTATATTTGTTTGGTTTAGTTTTTTGTTGTTTTACCCAGTACATAGGTTTCTTTTGCAGTAGGCTATTCAACCATCCAGCATATTTTTCAAAAAATCTGAAACATCAGATGATCATTGTACATGTTATGCTATTGTCCTGCACTTTGGTTCACTTTTCTGCACTCCATCTTTACTTTCACTTTTAATTTATTTTAACTTCTACCCACTGGTTAGGTTCCCACACTAAAAACTAGCTCTTAGTTTTAGAAAACGAGTGTGGTTTCTGTTAAATCATCTGTAACCCTTTGAGCTGGAAAATAAATAGTTAGGACAGACGTATGATGTGTTGCCACTAAAGCACATTTCCTGCGTAAGCGAGATACGTCAGCGGTTTTGACAAAACTGCACTATTTCTCTCCCTGAAATGAAAATGGCCTTCTACATAATACTGTTAGTATTTGGGATATGTCTTCTTTAACCCAGATATCCCTTACAGTTTTGTATTTTGATTATATCTGCAGCTATTCATGCCGGTACTCAGACCACATTCATCACCCACCCATCGACCCCCAACTGATAATTATTAAGAATTATTAAGAATTCCTTGGCAGGTGACTGATCAACATGTCTAAAAACTAGACATGTTGATCAGTCACCTGCCATAAAAAACCCATCCTGGATATTAAAGACTCCTGTAAAAGAATCCTTGATCTAAAAGTAAAAAGTTTCAAATGATTTCTTATCCAATTTATTATAGAGTTGAAATATTTCTATCCATTGTAAAAAGTCCCATTTCAGATTTTTTACTGGAAGGCAAATTCTGGAAAAAAAAAAGATATTAACAAAATCAAATTAAAATTACATTTCCTTTATTCTTTAACCAGATAAAATGTGCCAGAATAAAAATATACCACTCTGCCAGCTTCGTGGACTGGTGGAGGACATTTTTAGAATGACTGCTTTAGCAAACGTAGCAATAAAATCCTATGAACACCTCACTACACATAAAACTTGTATTAAAATATCAATAATAAAAGTAATTTTTCTGGAGTAAAAACATTCAATCATGTATGTTAGCCAAGCTGGTTAATAAGAGAAAACGTATTTGTTACGAAGCTAAATGGGTGCTTGGTTTTTTGCTAATGCTACCTCAAGCACAGCTCACAACTGATCTCAGACCAGTTAAAGTAGAGACTGTAGCCCAGGTGATAGAGCAGGTCACATACTAACCAGAAGGTTGGTGGTTCAATCCCAGTCTACTCCAGTCTGCATGCCAAGTAAGGGCAAGATGCTAACCCCATGTTGCTCTCTGGTGCATCCATATGTGGATGTCAGTTATTGTTAGTTTGCAGAAGCACTTTGTGCAAACGGGCAAATGTACAACTTGTGTAAAGCGCTTTGAGTGCTCACGATAGAGTAGAAAAGCGCTATATAAGAACCCGCAGCTTGCCTGTCACGCTAATCTTGCATCATTTCCTGTCATACAACGCAGATGAGCAAAACCAGCTGCAAGCTGCTGGCTTCTCAGCTTGACAAGCTCCAGCCTTTATTAACGGGACATTCCCCTGCCAGTGCATAGCCCATGCAGCTGCTTTATTTCTGTGTTCAGAGACAATAGCCAACTGCGTCGAGATGGTAGTAATTTAAAAGATGTATATAAGTAGGACTGTGAGAAGCTTTATGAGGGAACAGTTTGACATGAAAGGAGAGAGTCTGCTTTACTTTGGTACATTTGAACTATTTTTAGATTTCCCTAGACAAGCACTTCTTGACTTGTTTGCTGTGAATATAATAATTTCGTATGTATTTAATGTGAATCACAACACCCCTCTTAAAAGAAACACTTTGCAAACTCCCTTTAAAGGTGAAGAGACCTGTGGAAAAATTAGGGTCAGAGATTTGCCATCAAGATCTACTTATTGACGTAAGCACACAGCTAGATTTCATTGTAAATGTTAGTTTGCTATGGCCCCAGTCACACAGGCCTGTAATCAGTAGGGAAAAAATTGTATTCTGCAACCAGCTGCTGAAGGTTGCTGGCAGTTGCAATAAAATTGATTGCTAAAGCCTCCCACAGGCCTAGAGACCAATCAGTAACCCCTGGTAACCACC
The DNA here is from genome assembly GCF_057382275.1 of Copadichromis virginalis. NCBI lineage: Eukaryota > Metazoa > Chordata > Actinopteri > Cichliformes > Cichlidae > Copadichromis > Copadichromis virginalis. The sequence continues at coordinate 16,366,700 of NC_140633.1, forward strand.
CACTAGGAAGAAGTGTGTATTTTGTATTACCTGACCGATTGTTGAATGCTTGCACGAGGTTGCTTGGTGTCCCCATGTGAAACTGGTTGCAAACAGGCAGATGTTGCAAACAGGCAGATGTTGCTGCACCGAAAACTTCCTTGTAATTGCAGATTGTCACAGACGGCCATAGTCTGTATGGAAGACTGCAAACACTTACCAGCGACTTGCTAAGTGGTAGTAAAACTGTGAAGAGGGCTCCTCTGTGATAAGTTAGGCAGTGCTCGCAAACAAGTTGTCATCTTCCATGCAAACTAAGGATGACTGTGACACTCTGATCCCAACCAAAGCAATCGCAAGAAGGTTTTTGGTGTAGCATTGAGATATGGCAGATTTCACTCAGCGATACTTACCAACCACTTGCCAACCAATGGAAAAATACATATTTTCCCCTAGCAACCAGAGGTCACCAGGGTGTCACCAAGTTGTCTTACACACTCTGCAGTAACTGCGTAGTCTGAAGTTTGACAGGCTAGTGTTGTCTCAAACACTTTCAGAAGTGATGACTGTAATATCTGAATATTAAAGTCAACTGCATGCCAAACCTTGGACCAAAAATGACACAAAATTCTTCTAGAGTGAAGATAACAGCTTAACGAAAATAAAAAGCAAACAGCACAACACATTAGTTAATTAATTACATGAATGCCTGGTAAATATGTTTAAATATTAGCAAGTTAACAGATATAACAACTATTAGCTAGTTCATACTGGTTGAAAATTGGTGCAGGTTTCTTTTTAGCATCCAAGTACATGTATTACACAGCATTTATAGAGCTGGGCGATATGAGATTTTTTCATATCACGATATGTTTTTTTCATTTCAGGCGATAACGATATCTATCACGATATAAGCCAAATAACTATATTTGTAAGATTTAAATGTGCCGTTGCTCACAAGTAAAATGTGAAATAATCAGCAGCTTGTTTTTATTTAAATATTTATTTCCCATAATAAGTTCAACAGGGTAGATGTACTTAAGGAACATGAGACTTTTTCAGATAAATAAAGGCAAATATTGCAAACTACACAAAAGGCAGCCGCTAAAGCGTTTAAGTTTCAAAACAGAACAAACGAAACAGACTAAATTGTCAATTCCACTTAGAAACAAAATATTAATTCTAAAAATAAATCTTAGTTTGTTTTACAGAAGGACAAAACTGACTAACTTTTGTCAATATCAAATAAACTGAGAACTAAAAGGAAATTCTCAATCTCTCCTTGTTGTATAGCTGAGCTTTTCAAACAGTTTTAACAGTTACTTTAGTCTGACAAAAGCCGAATGACGAATTAGCGCTTCCAGTCAGAGACTGAGGCTACGTCCACACGTACACGGGTATTTTTGAAAACTGAGATTTTCCATTTTCGTTTTAAAAAAATAATCCCGTCCACACATAAAGGCAGAAATGAAGGAAAACGCTGCTATGAACATGCCAAAGCAGCAGGTGGCGCTAGATTCCTAACCGTGCAGAAATGTTGGCCAATCAGAAGTCTAGAAGCCTCGGTGGGAAAAAGTAAACAAAGCTGGGGCATAGAAGCAGAACCGAGTCGTATGTGTGGAGGGACAGTAACTGTGTGTATATGTAAGCATTTAAACACTGCAGAGAGTAGAATTAACAGTAACAGTATTGTAGAAATTCATTTCACCGAAACAATAACGTGGCGCACAGTGTGACGCATGCACCAGTTTATTGTATTTCCAGACTTGCTTTCGGCACAATTTACAGTGCACGCTACTCTGTTTTTTGTCAGACTTGAAATAGCCGAAATACCTTCACACTACGGAACTTCTATGGCTCTTCCGTTCGACAATCTCTCCGGCATTGGAACCATCATCTGTTTTCTCTTCGGTCACGCGCGGTTGATTTTTCTAGTCGGCACACTCATTTCCTCCATTACGCGCTGGCTCCATTACCCGCTGGCTGCTTCCCAAACAAACACACGTGCGGCTTGGCACTTGTGCTGTACGTAACAAGTCACGCGACGTGACGCTGCGGCTGTGATTGGTTCGGCTCTGCGCTACTTAATTTGGATTGGCTGACCTTTTTTTTTTTTTTTTTTTTTTTTTTTGAGGACAAGAGCGGCGAGGTCTATCGCGATAGCTTAATTTCTCTATCGAGTAAAAGTTATATCGCGATACATATCGTTATCGTTCTATCGCCCAGCTCTAAGCATTTAGCACAAGTGCAGAAGTATGACATTTGAGACGCACCCATCTGAAACACATTAGCACATTCCAGTTATTTACATCCGCTTTAGCTCAAATTATCACTGTGCCTAAACACAGCCTCGTGGAGCTTGCAGCATTAATGTAGATTTTCAGTCTTTTTATTTGGTGTAGAATATAATGAGTGCAGCTTGCTAATACCATAAAGTGACAAAGGCTAGGCTACTCATTATTAGGACTATCATTACATCTATTCCTGCCTGACAAAAGACCAGGAAGGGGGTGGGGGTTAAGCACAAAAAGCCACAGGGGAAACACACACGAAACACAATCACGCTTCACCATTAATCTGTTTTGTCAAACATAAGCGGGCACACAGATACACAAACACGGGCACGGTGAAGTTTTCCTGCCTGTAGGTTTGAGGATATGTGCACTTGGTTTCTCACTTACACGTATGCACATGGACCTACCTGTAAAAAATATGATGTGAAAAACAAAAGGGAAAGGTGGGAGGCAACTAATGAAGGAGGAGAAACAGAAGCGAGGGGTGATGGGTGGAGAAGAGAGGACTGTCAGATAATTTGACACTTGTCTCAGCTGTTAGAATGAGAAAGTGAGAAAATATACCTCATTTCTGTGTGACTGGAGCAAACAGGTTTTGCTGCAAAGACAGTATTGTGTGCATAACATGTTCAACATAATAATTCTATATATTCTATCTTCTAAACTAAAATATGATACAAGAAGATTTTGTCAGCAGCCCAAGTGACACTTTTATTGATTTAAAACTTTCAAATCCATGCTGACATTAGTGCAAAATTTGTAAAGTCTTGATTTGCAACTTATTTTATTTGGTTCTATCTGGGAAACACAGCAAGTGCACCTTGTTTTTAAAATAATATAGAAATTCTACTCTTGACAGTATGATAGTTTGTCCTTCTTCATGCACGTAATCTCCTTTTGGATTTTTGAATGAAGTATGAGTAAGGATGTTAGCATGGCTCCTGGCAGTTTATGCAGAGTGCCAGACCAGGAAGTCCATGTGATGAGCACAGCTCTTGGCCTAACCTGATTAAGACCAAGCCAAGACCCACTCAATTAATAGGACCAATTGACTCAGTCCCACACAGCTGCCGTCTTTTCTAGGGAGCACTGCAGCAAATGAACATTGATTGAACCGAGCACGAGGTTTATGCTGAGGACTAATTCCTTCCATATTCTTCCTCACCACTTTCCCCCAGAATGATTTCTCTATATTAAAAATTCCAAAAAATCTCAATGATAACGATTGCAAGAATCCATGAATGACAAAATGAAAAAACAAACATTAAATCACAGATCATTTGACAAATGTGTTTAAAACGTGTGACTCTGTATGTTCTTTCCGTCATGCTGTTTGAGAGCTGTTGGCTACAGCATTCACCACGACAGTGGTCTATAAATAATAACCTTCCTCCAAGTGTATGATTCAGAAGCTTTGATGTCTGCAGTGGGATGCAGCACCTCGAGCCCATATGTGTGTGACATCATGTCTGTTCTTATATCTAGATGGAATCTGTCTCTTTAATTGTTTGAACTCCTTCATCTACTGCCAGCAGACGAGAACATCAGCAACACATCTTCAGTGTCAAATGCACAAAAATTACCTAAAGTATACAAAATCTTGTTGTTTTACACTTTGGATGAAGTAGCTCAATTTTGTTATGTGAGGCTAATCAGTAAAATATTTCAGATAGAAATGAATGGAACAACTGTCTTGAGTGAAGATTGGGCCTGCAAGTTTTTTTTATTTGCTGTTTTCAATTAACTGTAAGAAAAATTTTGAGAAGTGTTTTTTTTTTTAAGCAAGTTGAAATCTTCAAATTAGAGGGTTTTTTTTTAAAGCATATAATAGCAAACTTTGGGTTGATCCCAATGAGTTTGATGAATAACTAGATCAATTTAACTGATTATTGAAAAAGTGGACAATTAATCCTCTGTCAAGAGACCAGTCAGTAAACTGACTAACTGTTGCAGACCTGTTGCAAAGGCCGGTTTTATTAAGCAGTCAGCTGTAATGTGACGGATGCATTAAATACAGTTCTTGTTCACGTACTGTAGCAAAGGTTGGAGTACATTTAAGACAAAGAAGGTAACGACTCACATCTCAAAGCTTCCTATTTAAATCGATTTACGTTTCTTGATTGTTTAAACAATCACATATCTGCTTCTGGAACCTGTCAGAAGCAGATTGGCATATTAAAATACTTTGCTTCATCTAGCCAAGCTGATAAGAGCACCTGCTTAAAAAAGTGGGTCCCAAAAATGAAGTAAATCCGGCCCTGCTTGTGTCATACATCATGTTACATTAAAATGCGCAGCAGATTTAGATTTTAAAACTGCAGTCATTCCTTTTATTGGTTTGGGCATTCTCCTATTGTAACATATGCAAATTTCGGTCAGCCATGATACGATAATCTGCAAGCAATACATTTCTTTCAACCAAGTCAAAGCAGGTAATTGGCCAAACCCAAGGTGTCCAAAAAACAAGGGTTGTCCAGAGCATTTGGCTCTATACATGCTGCTTCCTCACAAAACTGTTTACCTACCAGCCTTTGTTATGCCCAATGTCACAATACATTAAAATTATTCCACTTGTGCAAATTTAAAAATTGTGGCAAAGAGGTTTTTGTGTTGTCAGTGAGGCCAGTATGGATTGGCTATGTACACTTTCCGTTCTCTCCAGGGTGTGTCTTCAACAGCCTTTCCTGCTCTGAACTGAAGGGACTACTGGAAGTGCATTAGTGGCTTTGCCACATTTGGCACGGAGTCTGCTAAAACAGTGGTGCAGCCGCACAAAGCAAACAGTCTTGAACAACAGAAAATAAAGTGCTTTCAGATATCACTCTAGCAGGGATGAATGGCATTTACAAGTAATTGTTATTGCCATTTAATTCAGCTCCCAACAAAATGGCTTTTCACAGAAACACATCAACACACCAGTATTCACTCAGACACAAAGCTTCCATCACCTCTACAGAGAGACGCTTGGGTGGCCTTCTCCCATTCGCACCAGTGTCGGTTTTAATGAGGAGCTAATGCCATACCGTTTAAAAAAAACACATATCTGCACCTGTGTCACAGCCAGAACCCAAATGGATTTATATTTAGACGTCTGAAATGTCTCCCTCTTCCACAGGAGTAGCGACACACACTCTCCCATCCTGCCCTCCCTGCCTCCCACAAGCTCCTCTGACAGGCAGAAAGGCCACAATGAATTCTTGACATCCATTCGTGTTAATTACAATGGCTTCACCAGTACGACTGGAAATGTGTAATTATCAGCACCTCGGCAAGTGGAAGGCCTGTGTTTTAGCCGCTCACAGGGAAACAGTTCCACTTAGACTATTTCTTCTTTAGACAACGAGGGCGTGAGCGGAGTCCTTAAAATTTCAGTGTCAGCCAATGTGTGGCCTGCGTGTGCTCTAAGTGTTTCCTATGAATAATGTGGAGCTACACGATACAGCGCTAGGAGACTTTGTAACCTTTCTTCTCACACTTCATGAAGACTCGTGTATACTTTAAAGTGAGAGATTTTAAATGTCCAAACAGGAGAGGAAGGGAGAGGAGTTAGAAAAACCTTGATTGAGATCAGGATCTGCCTTTGAGCTTCTTGCTCCCTGCCTGGTCCCATAATCTTTTCTATCCCGCTGTCACACATAACTGGTTTATTGAAGTCACTGGCTCACCACCGCTCACAGTCTCACATAAACTCCAATCACCCTGAATAATTGATGCAAAAAACTAAAACAAAACAAAAAAAGGGAGAACTGAACACCCCAAACACGATATAATCTCTCACCCGCCTACCTACCCAGCATGGGCCCAAACACACACGGGCTGCTCATTGCATCTGTTCACAAGACACTCTTGCCAAAGACAGAAAAAAATAACTGGCCTGTGCATCCTGCCTCCTCTCTCTCCCCGGCATCTCTATTGTGCTTGAACAGAATAGAGTGCTATGACAGAGATCAAACTAAGGCAGGACTCCCGTGTGCTCATCCTGGGTGTGAAGTGCAAACGCTCTGGGGAACCTTTCTGCTAAAACTGCATCACTAAAACATGCAGATGACACAGAGTTAAGCTTGGACACAGTGTCCACAATAGAAAAAACTACAGCACGAAATAAAACTGAATTAAACTAATCCCACTTCATTTCTTAGAAGCAAAGAGTATAAGACTAAAACTGTTACTATGGAACTTAAAGCCATCACGCAAATTTTCCATCAGTGGCTCTGAGAAAACGTTTTCCTAGAGCACGTCACTATTTAGACGGATACATGTGGCGGAGAGAAGCGCACATATTTGTTTTTACTTTTAAAGTTGCATACGTGGAAAATACTCCTAAATGTATATCAGTCACATAAAGATTAATATTGCACCGTTGTTTTCTATCAAGAACACGGTTTAACTGCGTGTAATAGCCACGAGATAATGAGCTCATCAGAGAGCTCCTGCTTGTTACTCACGGGTGCCATCGAAGCGGGTGGCTATGGTGTCCAGGAAGGTGTTTTGCGGGGCCAGTAGCCCTCTCATTACTGGCATCCTGCTCCGGGTAGACTGGGTCCTCCTGCCTCTGCGCCCTGGGGCAGCGCTTGACTCCTGCTCAGACCCGAAACTCGGCAGGAAGCGAGAGGTGCCCGGTGCGCATCCCAGCCCCTGGAGAAGCGCACCGATTCGAGATACGCGCGGTGGCTCCACCTTGGCACCGCGGGGGTTGTGACCATAATCAACTCAGCACAGAGCGAGTCTTAACCGTGGGATGCACCTGTGCACCTCCCAACGGGGGTGAAACAACCAAACAAATAAAAACGCCAGTGTGCGCGCGCGCTGTTACGAGACAAGGATGGATGCAAGTTTTGGTGCTGATGGTGAGTGGAGGTAATCTTATAGCTGCAAGCTCCTCCTCAACTCTCTCTCTCTCCCTCTCTGCGTTGTTATCTTGCCACAACTGAGAGCAGATGCCGAGTCACATGACGCCTTTCGGGTCCTTGCCAAGCCGTGGTCCTGTTTCAAAGTGGAGGTGGGAAACAAAAAAGAGACTGGTTTGGAAGCCAGTGGCCTTTTCCTCGATATGATCTGTAAAATCCAATTAAACGCAGCTACCTGTTGGGTGGGGGAGAAACGCTCCGTTTGCTGTTTGATGGAAGCGAGCCCTGCGGAGGCTGTGTAAGTGCTGGAGGCTGGATTACACAAAAGGCATCTTTGCGCATCTTACAGTGTCTTTATGAATCCGGTTCCTAAAGTTAGAAATGAACACGGAAAGACCTGCACATTGTATTTCTGGCTTTAACGTTTCATAAGGGTGCTATCAATCAGGATACAAGATAACTGGACTGTTCCGCTCGCTCTTGGGTTTCCTCAGACCGCATGGATGCGTGCAGTTGAATACAGCGGAAGGAAGCTCAGATCTCGTATTAAAGTCTGCTTCCGCCATCTCCTGGTGGAACAGCGCAAGTTAACCGGATAGTATCTTGTCTGAATTACTGTAGTACAAATTTTATTATCTGAAACCAAATTCTGTATCCTAAGTCCTTTTGTTGAATCTGTCACTTTTCTTGGAAAAGCATAATCAGTCTTAACCTTGTTAACCCGATTTCGTTTGTAGTTTTTCAGAATTCCTAAGAAACATTTCTCGAAACATTTCACTCTCAAATCTCAAGTTTCACAAAACGTCTGAGGGGGAAAAGGGAGGGTTTCCTTTTTTGTCGAGAACTCTGAGGAAAAAGTCAGAATTCTGACTTTTATCTCTTTCAGAATTCATCTCAGAAAAAAACAAAACGCACCCTCACTTTCCCCCCCAGTGGCCCAAATCATGTTTCATGTGCCTCACTAACACATCACGATAAGATAGAATCAGATCAGTTCTTACATTAAAACATGTTTCCTGCACATTGAAAAAAGCCACATTAGGTGGTTCGAGCATCTGGTTCGTCAAGGTGAGGTCTTTCAGCTGTGTCCAGAGCAGGTGGACCAGGACACGCTGACTTGGGAATGCCGAGGTGTCCCCGTGGCCTTGATAAGTGGCAGGAAAATGATGGATAGAGTACAGTATTTGAAGTTTTAGCATTTCACGTTTATTACTTACAATATAAAATATAAATAAAACACAATATAAAACTAATAAATATGCCGTGTAACATTTTACCTCTTGCTGTTCATGGTAAAATTAATATAAGTAATAATTTCCTTTTGGAACATGACAATGCTGACCATGTGCTATCTAGGACAGATATCTCTCTCCCAGACACCTCCAGATTCAAAAAATGATCAGAGAGACTCGTGCAGTATTATTCAACCACTAATGTTTCCTGTGAAGATGGAACCAAATGTTTTTGTTGTTCTTGTTTTCCACATTTCCTTGACCGAGGTGTGTCTGTCACATTTTTGGTTTGGTTTCTCTGTTTCTCTGCTCTCACTCTTTTATCTCAGCCCACCCTCTCTGAGCACAGTAATCAGTAATCAACCTACATGCCAGTCATCTAGCAATCAGCCCTCTGCTACAAAAGCCAAGCACAAACTGCATGCTTTGCTCATACACCTTGGTCTTGCCTACTGATAGTCTACAGCTTTGTTTGCCTGCCAGTCTTTCAAAGTTTAACTTTCATTGGAGTAAAATTTCATTGTGACATGTAGAAAACATCATGCCAGGTATCGCTGTCCTGATTGGTCCTGCAACAGGAGCGATGAAGCTGCCCTTTCTATCCTGCTCTCTGTGTTATTATAATGGGTGCTTGATGGCGGCAGGGTAAATACACAGTGCACAGGATGCAGTAGGTGGAGGTCGGTAATCGGATCATTTTTCCTTGCTCAGTAGACCATGGATTTAATTGATAACGTTTAATATTCTATAAAATGCAGGGAGATGCAAAGGAAGATGCAACATTAGGCTCAAAACACAAGCACGATGTATAATAATATGACCGAGCTAAATTACTGTGAATGAAAATAATGCCAAAGAAATGTTACTGTCCTCGCTGACTGTGACTTCTTCTGTAACATGGCACAAACTGTCTTTGTACCTCACAGAGGAGGCAGTAAGGTAAAGATACGAGAAGAGAGGAGTTAAGACATTATTTAAATCACACAAACAGTAAATGGCAAAACATGGAGCGAAGGAGGTGGTCACTTCTAAAGGAATGCTTATGTGTAGACACCGTCTCTCACCATGGTTTGTATATTCTGTCTGTGGCCAACAAGGGTGCAAGCACAAACCCTCCATCTGCTTCATGAATCATGAACTCTCCTAAGCCTCCTCTCTTCCTATTCCTCTGCATTTTGACACATCCTTCATAATAGCATACTGATTTTGGTTTCCATGTCACAAGCTGGATGTTCTATAGATGTCTCATAGAGCATGTCTTTGAGGAAAAAGATGGGTTTGTAATTCTGTGAAATGCTGTGTGAACACATAATAAAAATAAAAAGAATAACATTTGGTACTGTAAAATTGGTGATATTATCATAAGTGCTTCATATTATCATGAAAACACTGAGGCTGAAGACCAGGCTGTGATCTTAAGGTCCTCAAGAATAAAAACAGGCCTGTGTCTGAAGTGGAAATTAGTGGACTTCAGAACAAATGGAAATCACTGTCAGTTTACAGAGTTTGTCTCTGCATCCACCCATGCAAGTTAAAACTGCCTCCTGTGGCCCTCGTGGATGTAGAGCCAATAATTAATTAGCTAGTTTGAGATGGACTGTGACAAAGCATACAATTCTGCTGGTCTGTGAAGACACCATTAACACTGAAACACACTCTCGCTGGCTACTTCATTAGGTACATTTTGCTAGTACCAGGTTGGACCCTATTTTGCCTTCAGAACTGTCGTAATGTTTTGTGGCATACATTCAACAATGTCCTGGAAACATTCCTGAGAGATTTTGGTCCATCTTAGTGCATTTTCTGTAAATATTTTGGCTCCACATCCATGATGTAAATCTCCTGCTCCAACTTTAACCCAAAGCTGCTCGAGTGACTGTGGAGGCCATTTGAGTACTGTAAGCTGACTGTCCCATTAAGACTACAGTGCACCTGTAGTCTTAATGGGACAGACACGGTTAGCAATACTCAGGTAGGCTGCAGTGTTTAAACTATGATCAGTTGGTTTATACCTTATTCTAACCCTACAGCCCTACAATGTTGCAGCTGAAATCAAGACTCAGAAGTCCAGACAACATTATGTGGATCTTGATCTTGAACCTGTGTAAACTGTAGTCTCAGTTGCTTGTTCTTAGCTGACATGAGTGTGGTCTTCTGCAGCTGTAGCCCAACTGCTCCAATGTTCAATGTGTTGTTTTGACCGGTGCACTTCCTCATAGCTTGGTTGTAACAAGTGGTTACTGAGTTACTGTTGTCTTCCTATCAACTCAAAGCAGTCTCCTCTGACCTCTCTACATCAAAGTGTTTTCCCCATAGAATGGATAGAGAGATACTCTGAGCATCTCTCAATGTCTCTCTGTCTCTCCGGTGAGAGTATGTACGTTTGTGGCAGCCCTGGGGCATGGCAGTTAATCAGGATGGTGAAGAACTACTTTATAAAGTTAATTATTCTGAATCTGGTTTTGATGCTGTTTGATCACGGCTTTGCCTCTTTTCTGTTAATAAGAAGCTTACAAAGACTGTGCTGTGAAGCGTTTGAGCCAATTCAGTTACCAACACATCAGAAGACAAATACCAGGCAAACCAGATAACACTCACTGATAATGCTAACACATGTAAATGTAGCACATGTATCAAACTGCCCATGTGTTATAGGGGGAAAAAACATAACACACTATTCTTCACCAAATTAATCTCAGCACAAAATTTAATAATGATAAAAGACTCTTGCACAGGCTACAGTGATGACCACATTTGATGTCTACTTGTGAATGTTAGGTGACTCTAAAGGGTGGACTCGTGGCAGAAACACACAGAGACTCGGGAGTGCAGTGAGTGAGGTTTATTTACAGTGACAGGGTAAATGTACGATGATGAGGAGAAAACGAAAGCACAGAGCTGGGGGCTGGTGGCGTACTTGAGCGATCTAAGGGAGAAGGACAAAACAGAGTTAAGGGGTGACTGTTATAGCGGACGCCCTGGACCACTATCTCTGAAACATGATTCGGTACTGTTCCCTGGTAATAACGTCCGGTCAGAGACGGGGAATGATGTCAGAGTGGAAGACCTTTATTTACCACGAGCCCATGTCCAACACCAACACACACTCTCGCTGGCAAGTAAGGATGTGGTTCTGCAATTAATACAAATAAGAAATAACATAAACATCTCTCTCTCTTGTTTAGCATTTCTCACACTTCAGTATTACAGAGAACACCATACCAGATTACAAATGGACAGAACCAGATAACAGGAAGGAGCTTAGCATAATAACATAACAGGTTTCATAGACACAGAATCATAATCAATTTAGGCCAATTCCCTCATTTGTGAGTCATCACCACCCTCTAGTGGACACAATTGCTCACTCAAACGCCGCCATGTGTACGCAGGCTTTATAAACAAGAACAGATTCGTATGCTAGCTTAGTAACTCCATCATAGTCATTTAGGCAGCTCACATTAATTTTCTTAGAGACAGGGATGGTGGTTGTCCTCTTAAATCATTTTGGGACAGCAGACTGGAGCAGGGAAAGGTTAAAAATGTCTGTGAAGACACCTGCCAGCTCATGGGCACATGCTTTGAAAACCCGACCTGGAAAGTTGTCTTGTCCAAGAGCTTTTCGAGTGTTTACTTTCCTGAAGTATTTACACACGACTGCCTGAGATATTTGAAGAGGGCAGCTCTCCTCTTCCAGCAAAAGCTCCTGAGATATATGTTTATCAAAGAGTGCATAGAAGGTGTTAATCTCATCAGGTAGAGAAGCAGTTACCTCCCTGACTCTGCCGCTGTTTCCTTTGTAGTCTGTGATGGTGTTCAGATCACTCCATATGTTATTGGTGTTGGAGTTGCTGTAGCAGAGTTCCACCTTTTCTTTGTACTGTCCCTTGGCCGTCTTTATTGCTTTCCTGAGTGCATACTGGGATGTTTTGTATTTATCTGGGTCTCTAGATTTAAAGCCCGCAGTCCGTGCTCTGAGCGCTGCGCAGACCTCTCTGTCAACCCACGGCTTCTGGTTGGGGTAGGGTTCATACAATAGCCCGTGGTACAACGTCATTGACGCATTTGTGAATAAAGTCTGTTACGTACTCAGATTAATTGTTGACATTGTTGTCAGCGGCAGCCCAGAAGACTTCCGAGTCTGTGATGCTGAAGCAGTGATGCAGGCCACTGTCTGATTGGTCGGTCCAGCGTTGAACTGAATGTCATGGGCTGGTTGCTTTTCAGCTTCTGCCTATAGGCTGGCAGCAGGAGAACCGGGGAGTGATCTGATTTTCCAAAGGCAGGTCGGGGCGGGCTTTGTAGGCATGTGCGTATGGAGAATAAACATAGTCTAAGATGTTCTCACCACGCGTTGGAAAGTTTAAGTGCTGGTAAAACTTCGGCAGAACTTTCTTCAAGTCGCCAGCAATGATAAAAGCAGTCTCCAAGTGTAACGTTTCCTGCTGGTTGATAATATCAAACAGTTCATCCAGTGCCTGTGTGGTTTCAGCGTGGGGGTTGGGATATAAACAGCAGTACAGAATACCCCCGTAAACTCCCTGGGCAGATAAAAGGGACCTCATCTGATCATAAGGTGTTCAAGATCAGGAGAGCACCCCGACGAAACTGTCTGTACATCAGTGCACCACCGTTTGTTGGTCATTGTGCACACGCCACCTCCCCTACATTTACCAGAGTCCTTTGTTCTGTCCTGGTGGTCAATGGAGAGTTCCTCGGGGACAATGGCCACGTCAGGGATGGAAGGGTCCAGCCATGTCTCTGTGAAAACAAAGACTTTGTAGTTCTTAATGTCCCTTTGGAAAGTCAAAGGAGATTGCAAAGAAAAGCGTCTGGACTTCTTTAAGTTGCTTGAAGACGTTTCGCCTCTCATCCGAGAGGCTTCTTCAGTTCAGAACTGGAAGACACAGCTTATCTCACAGGAGTAACATAATTTTACTCACCCTTCCATTCACTACAATCGTCCTCTCGTCCGTCAGCGCATCAGATGACTACTCAAGCTCTGGGTTCATTGCTTTTCCTCCAGCAATCAAAGAAACACACTGAAAGTCACGCCGGCGCTTCAGAGAGGCCGAATGCTGACAACCTTCTAGCAGTTTTCTCACCATCCGACATGCAGCCCGCTACGTTGATCCATCCAGTCAGCTCATCTCTGATAAATCCAGTTATGAAGTGATTTCGGAGGCCCGCCACTTCAGCAAAAACCAGTGGGGTCGCCAACCAGCGGGGTCGCCCACCAGCGAATGAGCAGCTCCTCTCATGTCACTCTGAAACGGACCCACACGCTGAGCAAGTTAGCCGAAAAGCCGACAGACATCAGCACCGAACCCAGAAGCCACACCGTACCCATGCTCCCAAGCAAATCGCAGCTCCAACAGCAAAAGCTACAGCATACTTCATAGCTCCACCCATCTGGCAGCGCCAGTTAGCAGGGACAAGCTCAGCTTTGTGCTCCTTCCTCCTAACATCATTTACTGGAAGCTGGAAATCTGTTGCTCTACTGTTTCTCCATTGCCGTGGTGTTTTCTATCCCTCATTTTGCTAAAGGGTTAACTGATGGCACGACCATAGCTGGACTGGCCATCAGGCATTTGCCCGGTGGGCCGATGGTGATTTTTTGTTTTTATGGGCCGATGACTTCATTTTATGTATTTATTTATTTTTGTAACCGTATAAACAATGAAAGGTGGTGAATTGGCCAGATGCTGGCTGATGTGTCAAAATAAGTCAGTTGTTTAGTGGTGGCTATAGCAGAGCTTCTACAGAGGCCAGCAGGTGGATGAGGGAAAGGGGAAGCAGGAGGAGGAGAGACCCGAGGCGGCCGCTGGTCCGAGCTGAATTTCAGGTAAGAAGTTATGACCTGCAGTCTAGCTGGGTCAGATATAAACCAAGTTTAGGTGTAGTTCATTTTCATTTTTACAGTCAATAACTTGTACTGCGTACTAGCTAGCATGACAGAGTTTCTATACAGCTGGGTGGGTGCTATGATGTTACTGATAGTGAACTTTATTTTATTCATAAGGTTAGTTAGTAGAGTTGCCAACCGTTCGGTAAAAAGTGGAATCGTCTCGTATTCAGAGAAAATATTACACGTTTCGTATTGAGGTGAAAAGGAACAGTTTGTACCGTACTTCAGCTAGAATGGAAAAAGACACAAAGCTGGAGTTATTCTGTCTTTACGCTGTCAGCTGCTTCTTCTTCGCTCATTCTCTCCCCCTCCCTCTCCCGTTTCTACTTCAATCATGAAACTGATCAGTGATCAGCTGATCGGCTTTTCTCTCTTGTTTGTTTATCGCCCACTTTGCGCCAGAAAGAGGAACCCAGCGGATGTCGCGCTAAACAACAGCAGCACGTTTAAGCTTGATCAGCTGTTGTTAGAATTTATTTAATATTACTTTCTAGTATCAGCTGATGTTTGCTGGAGCCACAGCTGTAAAAGCTGCTGGTCATGATATGGTTTGGATATGTGGTGAGAGGGAAACATGAAGATGAAACCAGGAGATGTCCTTACTGGATCATCAGAGCTGAACAGGTGATGGAGAAACAGGTTTACCTTTTAGGTGACATGAATGAGTTGAAGGGAAGTTATGAACTGTTTCTGAGAGACAAATAACACCAGGATCCTTTTTTAGGTAGCTGACAGCTGGTAACTGTGCAGGGGCGGGTCTAGCAAAGTTTTGCCAGGGGGGCAGGTAGGGCATTAACAGGGAAAGGGGGGCATAAAGAAATACTTTTCTTTCTTATTCTCATTTAAAATGTCTAGCTTTTAATAAATAATTATCTGAATCTTACAACTAACATTTTAATTTGATGTAAAATGTATAGAAATCATACATATACCAACAAGACAGTGTATATCATTGTCACAACAGCGTTCGTTTTCATTCCAAGGCTTTATGGCTTTAATACCTGGTGGGCCGGTCTCTAGTCAAAATGCCTGGGCCGATTTTTGGTCCCAGTCCAGCCCTGGGCACAACACGCAGTGAATTAATCTGAGAAGGTGCATTAAAAAATAAATGGCCGGGCCAGCGGTGCAGGGCTCACAATAACATTATCAGCTGATGCATTCAACAGAGATCTATTAAAGTTTGTTTGCTGCTTGTGTGATTACAGATGCAGGGAGAGTTATGCTTCCCAGGTTTCCACTGATGACTGAGCCTTCAACCTGCAGCAGATAGAGGACGTTCAAGAAGCTGCTGCTGTCCCCGTCCAAGAAGATGCCACGTTCTGCACCCCGCACTTTCTGGGCCACCAGCTGGACGTCATCGCCGTCGTCGTCGGCCCCCAGAACTGTTTCCCCGTCGCCGCCCGCACGGTCGGCCCCCAGAACTGTTTCCACGTTGCTGCTGTTGCCGTCCGCACGGTCGGCCCCCTGAAATGCTTTCCCCTTGGCTCCTGTACTGTCGGGACCGGGGTCGGCCCCCTGAACTATGTTTCTGGACTCTATTCCCTGCAGCCCATGGTTGTTATTGGCCCACCTGTTTTGTGCTTTTCATGGACATTTTGTGTTGGACTATTTTCTGAGTTCCTGTGATGGACATTTTGGTTTTGTTCCTTATATAAAAGAAGAACTTTTCCCCTCGGTTCCTCCTCCATCAAATCTCTTTCAAGTACAGGGCAATTCAAAATAGATTTAGGCTACGTCCACACATACACGGGTATTTTTGAAAACGGAGAGTTTCCGTTTTCGTTTTAAAAAATAATCCCGTCCACACGTAAACGCAGAAATGAAGGAAAACGCTGCTAGGAACATGCCAAAGCAACAGGTGGCGATATATTCCCAACCGTGCAGAAATGTTGGCCAATCAGAAGTCTAGAAGCCTCGGACAGTACTGTGTGTGTATATGTAAGCATTTAAACACTGCAGAGAGTACAATTAACAGTAACAGTATTGTAGAAATTCATTTCACCGAAACAATAACGTGGCGCACAGTGCGACGTCAAAAAAGGCGCACACCTTTGACACTGCGTTTTCTCTGTTTTCTCCATTTTTCTCGTCCACACCTAAATGCAAAAACGAAAGGTGCAAATGCATAGAAAAATCTGCGTTTTCAAAAATACCCGGGTACGTGTGGACGTAGCCTTAGTCTGTGTGTGGATGGATTTATGTGGATGGACTAAAGAATTTTAAATGAAACATGAAAGCACATAGTGCTCAAAACTTTAGCTGTCTGTGACAATGAACTAAAATAATAATATTTGTCAGGTTACATGGTTGAAAGTTATCACTTCATAA
Source organism: Copadichromis virginalis (assembly GCF_057382275.1). Lineage (NCBI taxonomy): Eukaryota > Metazoa > Chordata > Actinopteri > Cichliformes > Cichlidae > Copadichromis > Copadichromis virginalis. Next base: position 16,383,288 of record NC_140633.1, read on the forward strand.
GATCACTCAGCAGTAACATGATTTTAAGTTCAAGCTCCTGTTTGACTCTCTAAAAAAACCTTTCATATTTGAATGTCCTGAAGTGCACAGTGTGATGTAAAAAAGTAGAAGCTAAAAGTACAAAGAGTATATTATATTCTGGATCTAACAGAGATCCAGTGGAGAGAAGCCCAACAACTACTCTTTCAAGAATTTTTAGATGAAAGGAAAGTTGGAGACTGGCCTATAATTAGCTAAGGCAGCACGCTCAAGAGATGGCTTTTTAAGTAAGGGTTTAACTACTACCAGTTTGAAGGCTTGTGGTACATCATTCATATGATTGAGCCATATGATTATTACTCCATTATAAAATATTATATTTTTACCATATGTCATAAAAATTATGACTGTCATAACTTTTTATTACTTCCTATATTGTGTCCTGTGTCATAAATCATTTGCTTCACAGAAAGTGTGTGAGTGTGTGTGTGTGTGTGTGTGTGTGTGGGGGGGGGGGGGTTCTCTCTAGCCTGGCTACAGTCATGAAGAGAAACCTAGGGTTTTCTTCAAACAGTGATGAATACTGAGATGTTCTTGCTTTTCAGAGGGCTTTTTCATAAAGCAGCAAACCATTTTTTTCAGGCCACATGATGATCTTCTAAATTTGGGATACATCATTTCCTCTCCAGCTTAAAAGTTATCTGCTGTAAATTGTGCATTTGAGGGTTATACCAGGGAGTCAAGTACCTCTGACTTGAGGCTCTCTTGTTTTACAGGAGCTACAGTATCCAGAGTCATACATATAGTGATGGGGTAAAATTATTAACAAGATAATAATCTGGTTCTTTTCCATTTTGAGAGAAGATAGTTGAGTCTAATAACAGATTAAATGCCGTGCTGATGGGGTTATTTTTAGCAACTACATGGATGTTAAAATCTGCAACATCATAAAATTCTACTGGAAAAACAGAAAAGCTAAAAGGTATCTCAACTCTCCAGAAAAACAAATGTAACAGGGCTCTGGTGGGGCATCATTGTTTTTTTTACATTACTATTTAGCTAACCAGATACCATATAACATGAAACTGATTAACTCAAATCCAGTCCACAACTCCTGGATAGAATTAGAACAAATAGATTGTAACAACCTCAAATTTCCTCTCTTACTCTTTTAAATGCAATAACAGTTTCAAAAAACAGTTGATCTCCACCTCAACAGCTTGATGGAAAACCCTTGGGATTGCAATTCTTTGGCATAATCTCCAATTTGGCACAATCCAGATTTTCAGATTAACAGAGCAACTCTTCACTTTAGAACATGGGAGAAGAAAAGAATCTCACATTTTCATCACACCTTTATAGATACTAGGCTCATGTCAGTCTCTAAGCTGTTTCAAATATTAGACAAAAGAAATATTCTCTACTACCTACAACTTAAAAATGCAATTAAGAAAAGATTTCCTATGCTTCACATAACTGTACAAACACCTACATTTGCAAAGGACATCTCACCTCTTTTCCCAAAAAACAAAAAAACTCTCTTTCAACTACATAAATAAATTTTTGTCACAAAATCAATATACATACCCATCTCCATGCTTGACTTTGTATTCAATGTATTCAAAACACTGCAGGCACATATTTTCATGCGCTACGGCTGTCTTCACCTGTTCAGCACTCAAAATCTTTCCTCTGTCTTGGGCTGCAGAATCCCATTGTCTCCTCATTTGTGCTTACTCATTCACATAACTTCAATTAGTCTTCCAACCAAACAAGGTAAACCCACACTCAAAGCCAATAATACTTATCAACTGGAAAAAGAAACAATCACTGAGCATTAATCATTGGTTGAATATCCTAATTGAGCACATATCAATGGAAAGAGTATCTGCCTCTTTAAAGAAAAGTATGACACAGTTTATTGAAACATGGTCTCCATTCATTAACTTATTAGATATGACTCTAGAAAGCTGATTTTGCCTGTGATCGAATTCCACAATGGATATTCTTAATTGTCCTTTCTAAGCATATCATTAATTCTAATTGGGTCTCTATATTGCTCTATCGTTAACTCTTCAATTCTGTTTTGCAGTTTCAAGATCTCAGTCAGGATTGGTGGCTCTGACTCCACTTCCGTGTCTGACGTGGGGTTGGTTTTGGACATCACCTGTCTTGATTCTTTTAATGCACAGTACTAGTTTAGCACACATTGACACATTTAACTCATAACTATATCTATGTAATGCACAGTAGGACTCTCTGTAGGTGTTAAGGGCAGGTTGGGATGCTGTTGGCGAGTCACGTTGCTGGATCAACTGGGAGAATAGGGGTTACGAGACTTGTGGGTTGGTCATATGGAGGTTTATTTTATTTTCCTGTATTGTCTCTTGTCACCAGGTGGGTCGAGAGTGGCACTGAATACGTGGGGCAGTGGGGCCGGAGGCTGCCTGATTCTTTCCGACTTGGCTCTCCCTCCCCTTTTCTTTCCATTGATCTGCCTCACATGTGTTGCCTGTGTGTTCCAGCCCCAGGGTCCTCCCTGCGCGCCTGCTCCCTTGTCCCTTTTTTCCGTCTCTCTGTGTTACTGTTTACTGTTTGTAAAAGTTACCTCATCCTCATCATTCTCAGAGTCATCCTGCTAAACTGGCTGGTACTTTTTGAAGGCCTTGACAAAATTAGAGCCATTGTCCATCACAGTTGATGTTATTTTGTGGGACATGCCATAGTGTGAGTGAATGTTGTTGGTATCTTGGCAATAAGAGACTTGAAGGAATCTGACTCGACTGTTGATAAAGGCAGCATGTTCTCAACGACATACCTGGCTATCAATTTGTTTAATTCAGTCTGTGTCACAGTCAGAGATGTTTGTGGAGAAGAGAAATCAAGCTTAGACTGCTTGGATTGCGTCACTCCATCTCCATTGCTCGCTGAGCTCATGTTAGCCTCACCTGGATTTGAGCTGTGCCTGCTAGCATCAACACCATCATTCTTGGCGACCAGTTTTGTTGAAGCATGTGCCGTTGAGCTTCGTAAGATTTGAATTGCTTGTAACTGATGTGGAAAGGCACTTTGTTCCATGGCATAGGCTACATTTTACATACAGATTCTTGCCTTTTATCTCTTTGAGTGAAAAATGTCTGTACCTCCACTTAAAAAAATGCTAACTTCGAATTATTCATTGACTTTTGTTACTGTGCTATCTGTTTGTATGTGAACATCTGCCCAAGTCTACCACTGATTGGTTTTCCAATGACTACCTTACTCTTACCCAGCCAATCAGCAGCACTCGTGCGATTCTTTTGCCCTCCTACCTCCCAGTAAGCGGAAGACAGATGGAAAAAATAGTAACGCATCCGTACCGCTTTTTTCTTGTTAGTAACGGTAACGGTGTTGTAACGATAGAAATAGCAATTAGTTAGATTACTCGTTACTGAAAAAAGTAACGCCGTTAGTAACAGTGTTACTTGTAACGCTGTTATTCCCATCACTGTTTACAACATTATATTAGGCAGAAAACTTAACAAATAACTCAATGAGGGCACTGTATCATGTTTTGATGAAAAAAACTTCACCTGCTTCATTCAACTTCTGCTGCTCCTGGGAAAATATCATATTTACCAAACCACATATTAATCACGTCTGTCAAGAACTTCTCCAATGCAGCACCACAGTCAAAGTACTTGCAAACAAAGAGGCAATTAAAATGAATGATATGTTGCAGAAATGTTATGTAAAGTTGTGATTCTCTATTATATTTATTTTGTATTATTGTTCTGTTATTATTCTTTTAGTATGTCTCCACTGTTATTCCCTTTTATTCCTGACATTAAGATGTTCTGTATATACTTGGCAATTGCTAATAAAGTTTTGGGTAAAAAATATTTCCTGTCAATGCAGATGGGAGGAGAAAATGGCAGCCAAGGTGAAAGTCCTTTCAGCCTCCATTTAGTGTTGAGAGCAGAAAGAGGAAAAGTGGAGCTGAGGCAGGGTGAGTGCTAACGCAACATTCTTGTTTTTGTGCTGTCAGAGTCTCCTCCAGAGGCTTTGACTTTTACCAACCTGCTATTGGAAAGCAGCTTTAGTTCTGAATAACTTTGCTATTGCAATAAGGTTTCTTTGTGCTCCATCTAGCCTGCTGTTTCCTATAGAAAAGTCCTTTAGTCTACCTACAAATGTGATATGAGGACAGCAAGAACAGTGCAGGCGTTCTGTTTTATGGTGATCTATTAATGCTATAGTGCACTAACATTATTATTATAAAATCATTTAATATCAAAATCAAGGAATAACCATCTAAATATTAACAACTGCACAATATAGTGAGGTAAGACAGAAACAAGTTTAACATACTACTACTACTATTACTACTACTACTACTACTACTACTACTACTACTACTACTAATAATAATAATAATAATAATAGTGGGCGATACACTACTACTTCTGGGTTAACCTTGGATTTTCTGTTCTTTGACGGTGGTTCACTCCTTGCTGCTCCAGAGCAGGTAATACTCCAGCTATAAGATCATTATAAAGATTTTTAACCACCATTAGATAATATCTCTGATGTAGCTGACCAATGAAATGGCCCTTTTAGACTGGTCAGATACTGCCAACACCACCCCTTTCCTATGAAAGTGCAGGGAAAACCCTGAGTTAACATACATGATGACCTAATTTATGTGACCATTTATCCTGATCTTCATATTAGAGCAAGTGAATTCAGATCCAGTTTGCTATTTGTCCTCAACACTTCAAACCAACACCCAGGATGTAAACAAACGAAAATACTGAACACTGATTGAAGCCCAGATTGACTCTTAGTAAAAGGAAAAACAACGACAACAACAACAACTCAGGAAACCCAATTCAAGGCGTTCACTTTCGGTTTTCGTTTCGTTTCAGATTCAAACTTAATACTTATTCTTAGTAGCCGTACCACAACACAAAGTTTTCTCATCGTTTAATATTCGTTTTCTTCTTTTATTGAGACCTTCAGCGTGTCCGGTGTTCGAGATTAACTGGAGTCGCGGATCAACTGGTGACGGTTAAACAGAAATGCGGTAGACTTGCTTTTCAGGATACCGACAAACAGGGAAATAAACACTGACTATTTCATCTGTGAATAGGAGTGGTGATTTCTAGAAGTTTGTGTATAGCTATAATTAGGTATTTCTTACCAATGAAGGCCAAAAAATAAATACACAATACAATTTCACTTAGTTTAAAGGTTTTTTTGCATGACGCCACAACGAAAAACGCAAAGTTACAAATGTATTGTGCATGACACGGGAATAAAAACGCGGTGACAGAGATGTGTGTCTGGTTGTAGTCTATGACACTTGGCTACAGGTGGCAGTATTGACTCGACTCTGTTTGAGTGCACACAAACCAAACTGCACACTTTAGTTGTGAACGCTGTGAATCGGAGCAACAAAATGCGGAGGAGTAAAAACGAAGACAACATTTTCCAGATCGTTGGCTCTTACCGTCGTGTGAACTGAATCGGTGTGGTGACGTTTGTTTGGCGTTTTCGCGGTCGCCTCGTGCATGAGAATATCACCAGGTAAAGTCGAGACAGTTTTTACTATTTTATTGGTCAAGACCAAAAATGCTGAGATATTCAATTTGTGTTCTCTAGTTGTGAAATGTGTTGGGCTGCGTTGTAGTTATTGTTATTTAACTGAAACGCAGTATTTCAGTTGTCACCACAAGGTGGCACAGTTTCGCCGTGAAGGTACGTGACCTACGTCATCACGCCACTGACCAAGTGAGCCTTGAAAGAGAGGATGGACTGTGTATCGGTGTTTAAAACTTACGGATGTTGTTGACTCCGTCCTCATTTTTCCTTCGAATTCATTGCTTTTGATGCTGCACTGCTCAGCATATCCTCACACAACCTCATAAGTGTCACAGATGAAATATTCAGCTGTTATTTCCTGGTTTGTCGGTAGCAGCTCCTGAAAAGCAAGTGTACCACACATGTGTTTGACGGTCTCTCGTTGCTCTGGAACGCTACCCGTCCAGGTGTCGTGTCAACCTCACGGTAGATATCCCCGAGAGAATTTATTTCCCCTGCGTGGCGAGCACGCACCGGGCTTTCCAAGTCACGGACAAATAGTATCTGTCATTCTTGATTTTTAGTTCACAAACAGTTCTTATAACGAATGTCTGCCCCTGAAATGTTGGAGGTTTTATTTCTTTATTCAGTAAAGTTACAAGATAATTATCAGGAAAAATGTGTTGGTTTGTTGCCCTTTCGGGGATTGAATTGAATCTTCCTTTTTTTTTTTTTTAAAGTACAACAACGGAGAAATAAAAAGAGACAAACAAAGCAAAACAACAACAACAACAACAAAAAGCTTTCATGATCAAAAAGGAGCAGGAAGAAGCATAAACTTATTTAATCCCACCCCCTTTCCACTACCCAGTAATCAATAGACTACACCTTTTCTTCCTGTTTATGCCCGGACCATCAGAAATACCTCATAACAATTACATTATGTGCTGCATGTATTTTTATTTCTTATGTTTGTAATAATAATAATAATAATAATTATATATATATATATATATATATATATATATATATATATATATATATATATATATATATATGTATGTGTGTGTATGTATGTATGTATGTATGTGTGTGTGTGTGTGTGTATTTAACAACCCCAGTAACACCGCCCCAGTAACAAAAGGGGTAGTAGCTGATCACTGACTCAGTAAATGGCTTAATGGTGCCATATTTTGCATTTGCACTTTGCTCATAGGTATGTATGTTTGGCAGGTCAGTTTTAGGTTTAAATGTGGGTGAAAGACTCGTGTTTATGATGACGACTAAAAAAAAAAAATTATTAAAAAATATAATTAAGTAATTTGAGTTGAAGCCCTCGTGATGACCCTATACATTTGCATGAACTGGAGGTTTTTAATCCTGACTACTGGCAGGCACTGATCTGCATTTTTCTCTATTCCGGCTTTGACTTTAAAAGCAAACAATCACCATTTCAGGTTTGGCTGTACTTTCGCATTTTCACTATAGCTCAGAGAACTGTAGACAACTCACTTCCCTTCAGACTAAGACTGCAGCAATAAGCTGGTGACCAAAGTCACAAGGAGGTTTTTGTCAGCTGGTCAAGAATACACATTTTCTTACACCGACCTGTGTGACAGTGGGCTTAGTCACGTGATCCTAAATGAATACAATGCCTTTATTCTCACTATACAGATGTACAATGAGATACAGAGAATCTCAGTGCAAACATGTGGGGGGCTATATACATATGAACAGTATTTACAGAAAAAGTATAAAAATGTGCAAAAATACAATCTGGTAAAAAAAAAAAAGAAAGAAAATAAATATGTAAATAAATAGAGTTATATACAGTTTGGGTTATTGCACACTGGTGGTTTATAGAGGGAAATCCTTGGAATGGGGGGGTGAAACTGTGTCTTCAGTGCATGTGTGAGTTCAGGGTGGTTATGGCTTTGTGCTCATCAGCCAATGATCTTATATGCTGCCTTTACTACACTACAGTCTCACTTTGTCCAACTCAGTGCAGCTGCCGTACCATGCTGTGGTGCAGGTTAGAGTTCAGTTTGTACTTCCTGAGGACCCTCAGGGAGTGCAGCCGCTGTGGGGGAACTGGTGGGCACATGCTCTCCTCACCTTGCCAGATACTCTGTCTGGACCAGCAGCCTTCCTGGGGTTCACTGACAGGAACACGCATCTTTGTTTGTCATCATCTTCTCTCTCTGTCACTCTCTCACTCACTCTGGTGCATGCTGGGAGTTTGGTGGTGGAATGTCACCGTTGTTGTGTCTTTGCATCAGTGTAGCTTATATCAAAGATGCAGATATAGGTTAACTCGTGAACCATTAATCACTTTGACTAAACAGATAATAAACAAAAGTGAAGTGTCCACGCGCAGATAACCAACAAGAAATTCCTGGTGAACAAACTGTGTCTTGATTGTTGGATGTTAGCTGATCAGGGTCTTTGGTTGAACATTCAATATTTGATCAGTATGACGTCTCCAGTGTCCACGTCAGACGTCAGTGGTCCACTTCTACTGACTGTCTAGGTGTCCACTCACTTCTCAATAATCACGTACTAACACTTGTTGTCCTACATCAAAACTCCTTGGTGTCTTGCTTGAAGGTGTGCTAAATTATTTATTCTGCATCTGCACTTCGCTTTGTAGATTTGATTGAAGGAGGTTGTGACAAAGTGGGTGAGAGTACCACTTGTTTATATTCTTAGTTAACATTCTTGTTTTGATTTAACCATATTTCATATATAGTCTGCCATAGGCAAACATCTACTATCCCGGGTTTGTTTATGTTTTGCACTTTTACAGATTATATAATATAAGATCTTGGTTTAAATCAATTCCTACAAGTTTGTTAAGTTAACATGTTCTTTAGTGATGGCCCGCTTGAAGCTGACGCTCCGGTGCCTGTGTCAAAAAAATCAACTCACTGCTTCAGAAGCACTGTGTCGAAGCTTGATTCGTTTGGCCAGAATCACGTGATCAGTGACGTCTGAAGCTTCATTTACAACCTAACTGCTTCGGTATCTGATTCAATGGTTTATAAGCAGGTGAAACATTCGCGGGATTTGTGGAGCGTTTTGATGGTTACAGATAGCAAACCACTGATATTTCTATTGAGAGATTTGGAGCCAGCGAGGAATAGAGGAGTTTCTGTTGTGTGGGAGTATTTTTAGTTGATTTTGGTCAATCGGGTGGGTTTTCCAGCTTTGTGTTCTTGTTGTTTGCTTTTGTTTTGTGCGTGTTTATTTTATCTGACAACGGGAAAAACTTCAAATGTCAAAAATCTGCTTTTCATAATATAAATATCATTAAATAACTTTAGAAAGACTTCTATTTGACTCTTTACATTTAATGTTATAAAAATATATATTTTATGTTTTAAATAATTTTAAACTGTTAGTCTGCAAAATGTGCAGCAATTTAATTTATTTATTCTCTTTAGGTGATAGTTGGTGGGGCCCAGTTAGAATGTATAACTGCATCTCTACCAGTTTCTGTGCACTCCAGCCTCCTCTGTTCCATGTGAAGGGATTTTCCTTAAGTCAGGAGAAATTATCTCCATGAAAAGGAACAGGTTTGGCCATCGTACAGTGGAACAAATTTTCTTCTTAAATACAAATGGAAAAGGGTTACCTTAAATGCATCATGTTTTTAATTTACAAGTTTATAAGCATTTTCCCTTTCCAGTTCACAATCAATTCTACCCCCAGGTCAAAAATATGTATAGGAAAATTTCCCTAATGTAATATTATTTATAAATACACCCGTCTAGCGATTAACTGCATAAGTACTTGGAGGCGGGACCTCACAGCAGAAGCATACTCCATAATGTGTTTTACATTATCATATGTATATTATATGTAACGTGGTATTTTTCAATTATTGTATTTACCAACATCAAGAAGTCACAAGCAAAGAAAGACCACACCATGGTGCATATTTAAACAAGGAAAGTTTACTGGTCAAAATTATTTATTAAAGTAATAAACAGCAGTTTTGTCACCCCAAAAAATACACGTTTAAAGCAACACAACGGTGGCCCAATATCAGACAGAATTCCACTTTGTAGAGTGAGCAATCATTACGAAGCAGTTGGTTTTCTTTTGTGGATTCAAGCTGTTCTTCATATTTTTGACCACCAGATGTCACCAGAGAGGATTGTGTTGAAAAGCTCCGAGTAATGAACCGTTTTTCAATACAAGCTTCAATGCTTCAGAAAGCTTCATTTGGCCATCACTAATGTTCTTTATTTCAACTGTTAATTTGTATTGTTTAGAACTTACCTTACCTACCTGTCTTCCAGAAACAAAAGGAGGAAATGTAGTTTTACTTCCTGCTTTATAGCTTCTAGGTTCATCTGAGGTCACAGGAAGAGACCAAGTGCAGAAGGGGAAGAACTCTTATAATTTAATAAAGTTGATTTTAGAGGGTTTATGAAGAAATAGATTTATTGTTGTAATATGTATTGATTACACCACAGAGTTTAGGTTGCCAGTAAAGAGGAGTACTAGAGGTTTGAATATAATAATGTTCATCTTACCTACCTACTGAATGGAATAGTCCAGAGGAGAAATTGTTTGGTTAAGTGGACTATTTAACCCTTTAAAGCCGGTTGGAGCGGACACGCTCCATTTTGCGTAACTATTTTAAAATCCCGGTAGCACTGCAACCACGTAAGCTAGCGCAATAATTTTTTTTGCATATGAAACCGGAGGAGTTATACTTACATCTTATGCCATCAGCTTGTACTAGGTCACAGTTTCCTTCCACATATAGCTTTGCAAAAACTGCATAAAAAGCACTTGCAGCAACAAAAACATAATATTCCAGAAACACGCTTTGCCGATCCGATCAGCTGTTTGTAACACTTCCTATGTCCATCAGCGTGAACTATCACGTCTGGCATGACCTGCCCGAAATCCCGACAAAGCTGAGCCAGCTCCATTTTCAGGTTTACACCAGACTTCTTTTTTGTTATCTGTAATCTTTTCCCGTCCATTTCCGTTATGCTATGAAAATCTAAGCATGATAAGTCATCTTCATCTGTATTCATGCGATCAGAATTAGCTGCATTCTCTTGCAAGTACCTTGCAAGTACACCAATTAACTTGCACTTGTTTTTCTTTGTCCTTGAAACTTATTTTCAGATTTTTGTTTCTGTATGCTCTCTTTCTACATGCTCTTTTTATGTTGCCTTGTTTCTGACACTTTCTACAGGTTTTTGTCCTTAAAAAGACGTCGGAGCGCTTTTGAAAATATGTGGTGTCTTGATAAACTGAGCAGATATTTGAGGTTTACACAGCTACATTCTCGCCTGAAAATATGCTAAACGTTTATTTTGTGACCCAGAAAGAATAATAAGAGTAATATTAAAACTAACTAGCTGCTGCCATTGTTGGACACTGAGCTGGGCTCCGCTATGAATTCTGGGACACAGCTTCTTCTTCTTTGGGGTTTAACGGCAGCTGGCATCCTTGTACATGCAGTGCTGCCATCTTCTGTTTCAGTCCGTTATTACACTCTTAAATCCTACTACTTATTCCTGCGTCTTTTGTGCTCTAACAAAGCTTCAAAAGACGCGTCGACTATTAAATCAGTCATTGACGATTTTGATAGTCGACGTAATCGTGACTAGGCGACTAATCGTGGCAGCCCTACAGGTAACAGATTAATTTTGTGTTTTGTTTTTTTTTTTGTTTTTTTTAATTGACATTAGGAATCATTGTACAATACCATCAACTTCAGCTATTTGTTACTACATATATTTTTCCTTTTTCTTCGGTTTTTAACAACTAAAATATCCATACAAAGGAATGAAAGAAGAAAAAAAGAAAGGAAAAAGAAGCAAAACAGAAAGAAAAAATAAATAACTAAATAAAAATACAAAAAACCCCAAAAAACTTAGCCTCATATTTTAGCCTTACTTGGCAAATATGAATGCTTTGTGTGCTGATAAACTTTTTTGCATTTAGTGTTTTAATGAGAAGCCTTATAATTGTAATTTTGTCTGTTTGTTCTGATACGAAAGCAGGCATTCTTACTTTTGTTTAATATTTTTATCAAACTTTTAATAATTTAACACAAAAACAAAATACTACAAACAAATCCACAGAACAGAAATAGAACCAAACTCAGCAGCCAAACAGTCTGTTGTCAGTGCAGGTTGACAAATGCCTCAGCTCGGATGGGCTGATGCGGTTTCTCCTCTTAGTTAGTATCTGCTTCTTCTTTAAACTGCAGTTAGATGCTGCTTCGTTTACGGGTGTCAGTCATATTTATGTGTTTCTGCGACGCACTCGGGCTCTCCTCCTCACCGCTGTCTACCATCTCACTCACTGACTGAGGGGTAGTGATCCTGAAATATCGATGCTTTCATTACCAGTGTTGCAGGATCAATTCCCATATGAAAATATCAATGTCTAATATGATTAAACTTTTCTAATTTTTTTGATTTTTAATCGTAAATATGACATAGAGACAAAAGTGAACTCTGCAATTAGCAGGATAGTCGGCAATACTCTGTTAATAGGAACTAAAATGGCCTTCCGTCTCTCATTTATGTCCCTGCTGCAGCTCCGCAGGAGTCTGAGCCAATGAGAAACCGAGGCACAAAACATTAGACCACAATTTCAGCATAGAAATTGATGTGTGCGATGTATGTAGGAAGGCAGTTAAGTAATGTGGCAACACAACAAACCTTGTTAAAAAAAAAAGTGGGGACCCGGCTCTCACTCGATGGGAGTTGGCTCTTCTGATTCACTACAGAGCTGATGCTTCTGCTCATGACACATCACTACTGGTCATGGCAGATGGCTGCCCCTCCCTGAGCGAGGCTCTGACGGAGGTTTCTTCTTGTTTAAAGGAAGTTTTTTTCCTTCTCACTGTCGCCAAGTGCTGGCTCATAGGAAATGTTTAATTGTTGGGGTTTCTGTGTATTCTTGTAGAATATATAATATGGCACACCTTCAAATGATAGTTGTTTGATTTGGTGCGATTATATATTAAATTGAAAAGAGCAGGCCCTTCCTCAGGAGAGGTACCGCTATGAACGTATGTGATGAGATGCTGTTTTTATTTTAGATATCAGGTGGGATATAGTGGCAGTGTATGCATTAAGAGCATACAGCAGGTCCAGTGCTGTGTTTTCCTGTTGGGACAGGTGACATAGTGGTTGTTAATGTTCTTTCTATTTAGATGTGGTTAAAATCAACAACCCAAACAGCCCTGAAATGCTGAGTTAGCAGGCATACTACCATGCAATGTCTAACTAAAAGTAAAACAACAACAACAACAAGACTTTCTTTAACAAGTAATACAACCCAACAACTGGTGTTACACTTTTACTTCAGATTTCCAGGGAAAAGAGTGCCTAGAGTACTTTTGTGTTCAGTTAATATACTCCTTTCGTTTGAATTATTTTTCATACATTCTAGATGTATTTTCTATTTTTCTATTTTAGATGTATACACCCACACAAAATGAGTACTCTTTGTGTAGTCACATCTGTGTCACATTTGCTGTTCTACCTAGCAGCATCTATATTTAACATCAAATTGTGATATTTCGCCCAGCCCATCGCATTCTCTTTAACACTGGTTGCTTCACATTTCCTGTTAAGAGGGCGGAGTTTCGCCATCCACATAGTGTTCAGTGTAACTGTCAGCCAGCTATCAGAGCTGAATCTTCCTGCTTCTGGTAAGTTGCGCTTCTTCAAGAAATTGTTTCTGTTTGAAAATAGATTTTTACCTCTGATGAATCATGTCACATTTTATTCTGTTGCCTCTTCTCACATTAAAAAAGCAAGTTTATTATAGAAGAACAAAACGAACTTTATAGTTTATACCATCAGTGAAAAACTGAGAAAATATTAGAGAACCAGACTAATGTAATGCAGCCACACCACTGCTTTGTGACACTTAAAGTTATAATAAGCAGCGTGCGGAAGAGAAGCTTCTGTTTTTGGGGGGAAGTTGACTGCTTGACATTTTTCTGAGAAAGGGTTGCACAATTTTTTAACCGGGTTTCTGTGTCAGTGTTGTATTAAGTGGAGTTAATACAAAGCTGTATCATCACCCCCTCCTGTTTTCTGCATCATATGTCAGCTTCACAAAGGAACTATCTGATTATTTCTTGTGCCTGATGATAGATACATGCACACAGAAAGAGCAGCAGTTAAGTCGTAGCCTCCACATGTCTGAGTGTCATTTAAATGAAAACACATTACATTAAGCTACATTTGCTGCAACTAGTAACAACTAATTCCACTGTGGCATCTTTGACCGTAACATAGGAATGTTATGATCACCGTATCTCCTGAGCCAGAAGTGACTATATTGAATCGATTACATTTAACATTATTACTAAACAGAATCATGTTTGTTGTTAACAGGTTGGAACTTTTCTCCAGCTCATTAAATACAACAACAGTGACAACACAGGAAGAAAGAAAGTCACAACAAAACACTTTCTTAATCCTCATTAAATTTCAGATTAAGAGCAGTTCATATCAGTATCAGTGCCTTAAAATCTGTCTCGTCAGTCACCTGGAGAGTTAGAGTAGAATCTTATCGAATAAAAAAGCGGTTAACACAGGGTGAGCAATAAAGTTCTGTTCACGGAAGTGCATTGTAACGTGTGCTCATGATCAAGTTTCTTTTTCTTCTGCTCATGTTATAATCTAATACAGTCTAATGTGAGCTTTTCATGCTGTGTGTGTGTGTATGGTGCATACACTTTCAGTCAAGTTGTTTAATTAGCACACAGTAGGGCTAGGGCCAGATGATGCTGCATCACGCACTGGATTCAACTGAATTTTAAACTGTAAACACAAAGTGTTCTGTCTGTGTTGAATTAAGTCAAATGATAATTTGAGGCCTTTTGTTTCAGACTAAAATGATGCTCTATAAGGCTTTAGAAAAAGTCTCACACACCACCTCAGTCTCTCCAACCTCATTTGTCTCATTTGATAAGGTATTTTTAGGCTGGTGGAGTCAGTCATTTATAGACACATACGAGAGAAATGCTTCCTTCTTTCTCATGAGCACTTTTTTCAGAAAGCGGAAATGTACTGATGAACTAACACTTCACTCTTCCCTTTACCTTTTATGGTGTGGAATACTGACACATTTCGCAAAACTGGGTGGTTTGTGGTTGAGTACAGGAAACCTTTGCACTGGGTATTATATTTGTTAGCTCTGAAAGTTGGGTGTGTTACACATGTCAGCATGGTCTTTAATGTAGTCTGTGAGTTAATGCTGCTGTAAGGACACTTGTAAAATGTTTCTTCTTGTTACAGCAGTTACACGAATGGTTAGCTGAATATTTGTGTATGTGTTTTGTATAGTTTTTCAGCCATTTTAAATCAATGTTGTCAAACTGTACACATGAGCAAATCCTCGCAGCAACTTGCCGAGATGTACTGCAGCTACAGACCTGAAGGTGGTGCTGTTGTCTGTGCTGCTTGTAGCATTCAGCGCTCTTCTGTTCAGATGCTTGAAGACAAAGGAAAGGTTTATTTATCAGAATCCGAATACTTTAATAATCCCTAAAGAAATGATGTGGGTTACAGTTGGTCCAAGAATCAATTAAATAATACAATATATTACAGAGTTTACAAAGTATAAGAGCACCTTTTTGGAAATAATAAGAGATATTTGGGGCGTGAGCAAATTCATGAGGAAGTATTTTATAGGATCTTGTTAGTTTTGTAGTTGTCCTGTGTCTCTGCCTTTATGAAAATTCTGCAATTTTAAATCCGCTGACTGTTGTCTTTTTCCATCAGAACATGGATCGGTGTATGCCATTACTTATTCTCCTGCTGATGGGTAGACATGGTAAAGCATAAATACTACATTACAATATTTATTCACAAATTTATAAACCTTATCAACCTTTACCTTTTACTTAATGTGATGTTTAATAAAATGACTGCATGTGTAAAATGTACGTTTGAGCGGTTTATGATTTTGAGGTTGTCAATGACTCTGTAAACATGATATACATGATACACTTTTGGGGGTTTCTTTCCAGGGCTGTGCCAACAAGAAGAAGTTTGCTCAAAGTCACTGATCAACTCCTGTGATGACTGTATAAAATCTGGGCCATACTGTGCATGGTGCCAAACACTGGTGAGAAAGAAAGTTTATGTAAAATCTAAATACTGTCTCTGTTTTAGTGCTAAAGTGAGCGTTTTATCTACAACGAAAAGCTGTCCTCTAATCCACTGCTGAACCCGTGGTAGCATGTCAGTAATTACCTGTTATACCATTAAAATACATATGTAGAAATACACACTCGTGTGTTTCACCTCAGTCGCAGCTGAGTTCATTTTCAATCCACACAATAGACCCTCAAGTTTTCTAATTAGTTGATGTGGTTTCCATTCTGTCAAACACCACATGCTGCTTCACACTTCCTGCAACCAAATTTGATTTTGCTTCTCAGGTTATCGTAGGTTCACATCCAGAACTTATTGTAAGACTGAGCCACTGCCAGTACATTAGGTCAGCTTCCTTTCTTACTATGATGGCACGTTTTGTTACTTGGGTGACTATTAGATATTGGATATTTCTGCACCAGAGATGGAGTGCATCACATTCAGACTACACTGTGTAATCACTAATTCCACTAATTTTAAGTCCAGTGTCATGCTCTTCCTGGTCCTGCCGTTATATCAGCAGATCAGCAATGTAACATACCACAGTTTTCCAGCCCCTCTTCAGGCTTCATGTGCTTGAAAAGTTCTGGTTTTGAGGTAATCCAAGATGATAGTTAAAGATATAGTAAGACAGTGTAAAGTGTGTAATTGAATTTGGGTACTTAATGGTGGAATCTACCAGAACCCCATGTTGGCATCAAGTTCACGCAACACTTTTGCTCTGCTGGTATGCACAGTTTACAGTGCACATACTCTTTCAAATCAGATAGATCCTCACACAAACTTAGCTTTTTGTTGTCTTTGTTAGACACAACCACCATACCCACACACATGGCTGATAACGCCCAGGTTTTCCATGTTCTAGAGGTTTTCCTTAACCCTTCCCAGCAGTGTAAACGTCGTGAAAACTTTTGGAAAAATGGCATATCCCATTTTATAAAAATCTTACAGTTATCGTACTTCACCAAGGCTGCATCAAAACCCACATTTTACTAACTGGCTGTACCCATAGCAAGACTTTGTCCAGTTCTAATATTACAAAGGAATGGTGCTTTAGGGATACACTGGACCTGGCTTTATGAAAGGGGAGATATGAGAACAGTTCCATGATTCACTGTGATACAGACCATTGAAAGCAGTGATAAATATATATGACAAGTGGTGCAGATCTTAGAAATGTTAACAATGGTTTTTCAGTTTCATGCTATAAGCTGTGTGGATCTAAACTCAGAGGTCAACTATGAAGTTTTATGCGTTTTTATCATTAAATGGTTATTATGTGATAATACCGATCAGGCAAACTTTTGTGCTTTTATAACTTTTATAATAAGTGGTGATTGTAATGTGACTGTGATATTGTCCTGATGGAGCTCATACTGTACATTACACTCACTATAGTAGTGAGTGTAAGCCGCTGGAAAATGTTTTTCCTTTTGACTTGAGGATTATTGACAAAATTCTTTTTAAACTTGGGCAAAAGACACAGATAAGTGATATGTATCAAGATTTATTATGAAGAAGAACTTTCTTTTTTGTCTCCTTCCCTTCATGCAGAATTTCACCAAAGATGGAGAACAGGATGCAGTGCGCTGTAACACCAGAGCTGAGTTGATCAAAAGAGGCTGCAAAGAGAATGAAATCATCTCCCCTAAAAACAAACGAAACATTGCCAAGGATGATCCTCTGTCTGCATCTCAAAATGGGCAAGTTGTCCAAATGAGGCCTCAGAAGATTGACCTTGACCTGCGACCTGGTCAGTGGAATCGGTTAATGTTGCCTACAATATTAAGTGAATGTCAGGCCTGGTTTCTCACAGATTCATTCCAAGCAGAAAGTGCTTATAAAAATTGCATGAACTCACCCTATCACAACAATCTGAATTATGTGTCTGTATACAGTGGGGCAAAAAAGTATTTAGTCAGCCACCGATTGTGCAAGTTCCCCCACTTAAAATGATGACAGAGGTCAGTAATTTGCACCAGAGGTACACTTCAACTGTGAGAGACAGAATGTGAAAAAAAATCCATGAATTCACATGGTAGGATTTGTAAAGAATTTATTCGTAAATCAGGGTGGAAAATAAGTATTTGGTCACCTCAAACAAGGAAAATCTCTGGCTCTCACAGACCTGTAACTTCTTCTGTAAGAAGCTTTTCTGTCCCCCACTCGTTACCTGTATGAATGGCACCTGTTTGAACTCATCATCTGTATAAAAGACACCTGTCCACAGCCTCAAACAGTCAGACTCCAAACTCCGCCATGGCCAAGACCAAAGAGCTTTCGAAGGACACCAGGAAAAGTATTGTAGACCTGCACCAGACTGGGAAGAGTGAATCTACAATAGGCAAGCAGCTTGGTGTGAAAAAATCAACTGTGGGAGCAATCATCAGAAAATGGAAGACATACAAGACCACTGATAATCTCCCTCGATCTGGGGCTCCACGCAAGATCTCATCCCGTGGGGTCAAAATGATCATGAGAACGGTGAGCAAAGATCCCAGAACCACACGGGGGGACCTGGTGAATGACCTGCAGAGAGCTGGGACCAAAGTAACAAAGGTCACCATCAGTAACACACTACAACGGCAGGGAATCAAATCCCGCAGTGCCAGACGTGTTCCGCTGCTGAAGCCAGTGCATGTCCAGGCCCGTCTGAAGTTTGCCAGAGAGCACATGGATGATACAGCAGAGGATTGGGACAATGTCATGTGGTCAGATGAAACCAAAGTAGAACTTTTTGGTATAAACTCAACTCGTCGTGTTTGGAGGAAGAAGAATACTGAGTTGCATCCCAAGAACACCATACCTACTGTGAAGCATGGGGGTGGAAACATCATGCTATGGGGCTGTTTTTCTGCCAGGGGGACAGGACGACTGATCCGTGTTAAGGACAGAATGAATGGGGCCATGTATCGTGAGATTTTGAGCCAAAACCTCCTTCCATCAGTGAGAACTTTGAAGATGAAACGAGGCTGGGTCTTCCAACATGACAATGATCCAAAACACACCGCCCGGGCAACAAAGGAGTGGCTCCGTAAGAAGCATTTGAAAGTCCTGGAGTGGCCTAGCCAGTCTCCAGACCTCAACCCCATAGAAAATCTGTGGCGGGAGTTGAAAGTCCGTGTTGCTCGGCGACAGCCCCAAAACATCACTGCTCTCGAGAAGATCTGCATGGAGGAATGGGCCAAAATACCAGCTACTGTGTGTGCAAACCTGGTAAAGACCTATAGTAAACGTTTGACCTCTGTTATTGCCAACAAAGGTTATGTTACAAAGTATTGAGTTGTATTGTTGTTATTGACCAAATACTTATTTTCCACCCTGATTTACGAATAAATTCTTTACAAATCCTACCATGTGGATTCATGGATTTTTTTTTTTCACATTCTGTCTCTCACAATTGAAGTGTACCTCTGGTGCAAATTACTGACCTCTGTCATCATTTTAGGTGGGGGAACTTGCACAATCGGTGGCTGACTAAATACTTTTTTGCCCCACTGTATATTACTAGTGCCTATGTATGCTGTGTACTGTATGTACTATTTACAGTTCATATATTGTTCTACTGTATGTATGAGGGGGAGTAGCTTTGGTTTTGCCTTTAATCATTCCCTTTTTTTTAACTGTGTTTGCAGGACTTCCAGTTTCATTCAATGTTTCTTTTAAGGCAGCTGAGGGCCATCCAGTGGATCTCTACTACCTGATGGATCTGTCCTACTCCATGAAGGATGACCTGGCAAATGTCCAAGTACTAGGAACAGATCTTTTTGCTGCACTGAGAAAAATCACAAACCATGCTAGAATAGGTAAAAACATTACATCATAATCTCCCAACTTGGTATACACAGATTTTACTAACTGTGGACAGGAACTCCAGCCAAAGAGCAACGAATGAACATTTAAATCCAAATTAGTCAGTGTCTTTAAAACTGCTGTAATAGTGCATTAGTGCATCAACTGTGGAGTGTAGGGCTCTTCTGCTGGTGGATTCATGTAACATGTACCTCCTGCTTTTCAGTAGCTAAATATGGCTACAGAGAGCTTTTAATTAACGACACAGTGGTGTTCATTCATTAGGGAGGAGGTTGTCCTACAGAGGTTTGTGCTCTCCCAGTCACTTTTGGTATGAATGGAAACTAAGTCAGAAATTAATTTCAAGTCCATTGTCAACAAAGAGTTAACACAAAATGTATTATCTTTTCTGCCCTATACTGTTGCTTTTTAGTATGTTTTATAAACCTTACTATTTCTGTAATTCCAGGGTTTGGTGCCTTTGTTGATAAAACAGTCCTTCCTTACACGAATACCAACAAGGAAAAACTGCAGAAGCCGTGTGATGAGAACGACCAGCAGTGTCAGCCTGCCTTTGGCTACAGACATGTCCTTAGTTTGACACCAAATAAGAATGACTTCGAAGCTGAAGTGAAAAAGCAGTTTATCTCTGGGAATCTGGACTCTCCAGAGGGGAGTCTGGATGCCATGATGCAGGCTGCTGTATGTGAGGTAAGACCTCTGCTGCTAAGACCATACAGTGCCGTCCTTTAAATCACACATCCCTTATCATTGATCTGGTGGCATCTGAACAGGTCGGCCTCTGTTCTAAATGTAAATGATGGTCGCTTTTAAATAAAGTGTTAATTACAAGCTTTCTTGGTCAGTCGTACATACTGATCTGAGTCTAACCTGCTCACCACAGAGACAAGCACCACAGTGCAGCAGATGCACAAACACATATACACACACGCAGTGGTTAAACTTCGTCACAGTCAATGCTCACAGCTCATATAGCCAAACATGTAGGCCTCTACTCATTTATGACTTGTCACATGTTCTGAAAAGTCAAAGCTAACAGACTGGAAACAGGATGAAACAATGGAGTTCCATCCAGCCAAACATGGCTCACACAGCAGTTATGTTCATAACTAAATGTTTTAGAGAAATTCGATCTAGATGTATTTTTCTCAGGGTAAAAAAAGTAAATACAGCTTTTTTTTTAGCCAAAGTTGATTTTGACAGCATTTGACTGGGTCTTAATGCTCCCTGATATGTTGTTCAGGACAAAATTGGTTGGAACAGCAACAGCACTCGGCTGATTGTGCTTACCACTGATGCTGGATTCCATATGGCTGGGGACGGAAAGCTGGCCGGTATACTGGAACCCAATGATGAAAAGTGTTACATGGAAAACAATCTTTATGTCAAGAGCACTGAGATGGTATGTATGGAATCATGTGAGTTTTGTTCAGCTTCTAAGAAGAACATGGATCAGATTTATAAGCATCCAATGTTTTCCCCTCTCTTTTAATTGTTTTGAATAAGGACAAAAAAAATCAGACTGCACAGAAAACAATGATATAAAATCCATACTTGCATTTATATATACGCTGACGCCTCACACACACATACATATCACTTTATTTTCTTTTCCATCTCTTCTCCACTCTCCAAAAATCTCCAGGACTACCCCTCTGTTGGACAGCTAGCTATGCAGTTGGAAAAAAACAGGATTCAGACGATTTTTGCAGTGACACAAAATGTTGAGTCTGTGTACAAGGTAAATAAGATGTACCTTTCATTTTCTATCTGCTTGTGGGGCAAAAATAGTTGGACTCTTGACTGATTTTACATTTCATGTCTTTCCAAGGAACTCTCAAAGATGATTCCAAAATCAGAAGTTGGAGTTCTGTCATCAGATTCCAAGAATGTTGTTCAGTTGATTGAAAGAGCCTACAATGTAAGTTGACACATTTTGTGATGAGTGGAATATTTCTAATGATTTGGAGGTGGGTTTTTTTTCTCTCTCTCATTATCTTTACCAGACCATTTACCATCTTTTCAAATTCATGACAGGCATTATCCTCTAAAGTGACCATAACTCATGACAATCTCCCTGAAAAAGTGAGAGTCGTCTACAGGCCGATATGCAGCCATGGAGAAAAAAGCGAGAAAGAGGGGGTTTGTGACCAAGTGCACGTGGGAGATGAGGTCAGTGTTCTTTGAACTTTTCATAGTCACATGTCACCCACATGTCAGTGAACATTGGATTGATCTGGATGGGTGGTCCAAGTCTTGGTGGCACCTATTTTGTAGCTCAGAATCTTTAATTCTCGATCCTTTGGGTGGCGCTGTCACTTGGTAACACTGCCCTCTCTGCGGTAGAGTATCACTTCGTGTTCCTATTCCAACACACAGTGGTGTGTTTGAGTAGCTCATCTGCATAATAATTTAATTAAAATTTTTTAGATAACTTTTTATTTCATAATAAAACCTTAATGTGCTTCATCCGAAGCACACTCTCTGTGTACTCGCTCGCTAATTTATAGCCAAAGTTTTCACTCACTGTGTCTTTACTGTTTTGCTAGCTTAGCTCGTAGCAGACTTGCTAGCAGCATGGCCTCTTCACCTGTCCGTCCTGCACTTTCCTGCTCATTGTCTCAGATGCTTAGTTACTCCTCGGCCTCCTTTAGCATTAATGATACTTTTACCCTCCAACCTTGCTGAGGAGATCTGAAAGAATATGATATGGAATTTTTAACCTTTTCACCAAGTCCAGGATCCCACAGAGTTTTCACCTAGTTGGGAGAGTACTTTAAATGGTAGGTGGGCTGAAGACATCCTTCTCAGATGCCCTTTATTGCAAAATGCTTACTTTTTGCACAACCTACTGCCATTGTTGCA
The DNA here is from genome assembly GCF_057382275.1 of Copadichromis virginalis. Taxonomy (NCBI): domain Eukaryota; kingdom Metazoa; phylum Chordata; class Actinopteri; order Cichliformes; family Cichlidae; genus Copadichromis; species Copadichromis virginalis. The sequence goes on from NC_140633.1 coordinate 16,405,664, forward strand.
CTTTTCTATTGCACTGTTGGTTCAGTATCATTCTGTTCTGTCTGGTGTTGCACTGGTTTGTTATTGTTTTTTTCTTGCAATTTTTGCACACTTGCACTTTATGTCATCCTGTTGATTGACTGCCATATATAGCAACATGGTCTTGGAGGCACACAGTACAGTACTGTGTACTGTACCACTGCACATGGTTGAAATGACAATAAAGCCACTTGACTTGACTTGACCTTCGAAATGGCTTTTTTAAATAAAACCAACCAAGCTAACTCCTCAGCCTAAACTCTAAGGACAAACCCAGCCATGCGGTGGAAGAACTTTGTCTCAGCCACTTTGTGCAGTATTGTTTTGGTCAGTACACAAAAGTCATTTTTGTGATTTGTCATTGATAAACAATTAAATTCAGACCCAATTATTAATTTCAATTGCCTGATGTAATAAAAACCATTATGCTGATGTGGTATCCATCCACACGATAAACCTTACTCATGGAGAGTAACTTAGGTAGTCACTCTTTATTAAAGTGGTCCAGATAGACCAGTATCATTCTAATACTGAGTACCATGGGCTGACTCTTAACAAGACAGTTTAAATCAAGTTGAAAACCAAATTAGTGCATGTACCTGCAAGCTTTAGACCACGTGGGCAGAACAGCCAAATGTTGAGAGCCAATAATGTTTAAAAATGTATACACAGCTCTTTGGGTATCATTGATATATTACAGGGCTCTAGACTAACTTTTTGCCACGGTTGCACATGGTTTTATTTTTTACAATTATTATAGATGTTTTAAGGCTGTAAAACCCCTCACTACACACTTTATACACTTTTCTCAGACAGGCATGAACATTTTCACACTTTTCTCTCTTGTTTAAACACAAAGTTCAAACCTTGTAGAAAAATAAGTCCAGTATTATAGAATGAAACCAAAGGCTCCTGCAGGTGACAACGTTTCGTCGACCTTGTTGTGTTTGTTGGGGAGAAAACTTACAAACATACAGTACAGCACTTCAGAGTCACACTGCTAGCGATCTAAGATTTATGTAAATTTGACAAGCTGAACGCATTCTGTACTGTACAGGAGATATGGCACGAGATCAATTGACAATAGTCTACAGCCAATCAGGACACAGAACACAATGCGCTGTTTAAAACAAACAAACAAAAAAAAAAACTGCATGCAAAATTGCACACAAAAAAATCTGCGAAACAGCAAGGCTGCGAAAGGTGAACCACGTTATAGCGAGAGACCACTGTATACTGTTATACAAAGTGAATCTCTTGTTTTGACCAGTTTAGAGTATTGTTATACTATATGCACTTGTGACTCACAACACCTGAATTCCCATTCCAGGTTATTTTTGAAATTACGGTGACCGCAGACACGTGTATGGAGAACAAGTTCTTTACCATCAGTCCACGGGGCATTAAAGACACGCTGACAGTGACCATAAATACCACATGTAAGTGCCAATGTGACACTGCTGGACCCATTATTGACCCCCATCCACACTGCAATATGAGTGGAAGCATCAGCTGTGGTATTTGTAGGTAAGCTCTGATTCTCAGTGTTTTGGTATCGACTGAAAATGTTATTGAATCCACTTAAATGTCGTCAAAGCTGTTTGCAGCCTGCTCTGTCTGCCAGAAAAGTACCAGCATCAGTCATTTGTTTAAACATATAAGAATGGTGACATTTATTTTCCTGTTAATGCCGACAACCAGAGCTGCTTTACACTGTAAGTAATGCCCCTTTCTTTAGTTCAGTAAATCACTGCATCTGTCTGAAGTAGAGATTGGCAGCCTTCAAGTGGATAATTCAAACACAGCCTGGGATTAGAGCTTTGCTTCTTCTCTGTCACCAGCATTTGTGATCAGTCTCAACTCATGTCAGATATCATAAATACAGGTCAAGGCAGTCCTTTGTCATCACACAAGATTGACTTTGTTGCTCTTTGTACTTCTCTGTCCTGGTCTGAAAAGACGTGTAATTTCTTCTCCCATCACAAGCCACATTTTCTAAAGATAGCCAAGAAGAGGTGTAGGGGTCAGTGTCCCTTTCAGTTCACAATATTCAAATGAGTTTTATTCATATAGCGCCAAATCCCAACAACAGTGGCCTCAAGGCACTTTGTATTGTAAGTGAAAGAGTCTACAAGAGGGGTGTCAAACATAAGGACTAGAGATGGACCGATCCGATATTACGTATCGGTATCGGTCCGATACTGACCTAAATTACTGGATCGGATATCGGAGAAAAATAAAAAATGTAATCCGATCCATTAAATATCACGAAAGCACCTCGCAAAACTTGCAACACGCAGTAACTCACCTCAGAACGTTAGCACGTCGGAGCAGTATGCATCACGTGATAGAGCGGCTGTGGCATGCGGGACCTGTCGGTGGTCTGGATAGCATTTGGAGCTTCGCTAGCAACCTGGCATTTCATCTCCGACAAAGTTATCCCCGAGAGAAGTAAAGCAAGTGTGTAAGTCCATCTCTGAATGTTTGTAAAGCATTCCCACGTTAAGCTTAACGAGCGACTGCCTCTCGCTCTCCGGCTGCTACTTCAATCGTGAAACTGCTTAAATGATCAGCTGATCGGCTTTTCTGTCGCCAGTCCGTCTCTCTTGTTTGTTTTTGGCCCACTTTGCACCAGAAAGAGGAAACCAGCGGCTGAACAACAGCAGCACGTTTAAGCTTGATAAGCTGTTGTTAGAATTTATTTAATATTACTTTCTACACCAGGATCTTTTTCTACGTAGCTGACGGCTGGTAACTGTGCAGGGGCGGATCTAGCAAAGTTTAGCCAGGGGGGCCGATAGGGCATTAACAGGGAAAAGGGGGCACAAAGACATACTTTTCTTTCTTATTCTCATTTAAAATGTCTAGCTTTTAATAAATAATTATCTGACACCCAAAGTTTTAATTTGATGTAAAATGAATAGAAGTCAATTACTGTATATAGTGACTATTAAGTCTAATATATATACCCTAGTAAGCTATAGTACTTTTTACTTTGGGAAGGTACCATCTGTGCAGTCTGCAATTTTGTTGAAGAAAGATGTTGAATCTATTTAATATTTCTTGAAAAATAATTGATTTCTGTGCATTTTTTTTCACACTGCATCAAATTCAAGGTTCAAGGTTCTTTATTTGTCACATGCATAGTTATACAAGTATACCACACAGTGAAATGTAGCCTGACATTATGTAGCCTGACAAATTAAGGTTGATTACGTCGATTAAGCATCATGAGGTGGAGCGTGAGGGGTGGTTCCCTATTTTTTATTTATTTATTTTTGTTGTTGCTGGGAGTTGGAACCCTATTAGTTAGGTTGCTTAATATTTACGCTAAGTACTCTTTAAAATACCAGAATAGGGAGGATGGTGTAGGTCTAAGTTTATTAGATTGATCAGTATTGCTGAACTATGAAATATTTTTTTTGCATACAGGTATAACAGAATAGCTTTAGTGTAGTTGTTGTTTTAAACTTGAGTATGAACTTGCAGACTTGCAAAATGCAGCAAGATATTTTAAAAAACAGTTTTGTTGATTAAAAAACACTATATCGGATTCATATCGGTATCGGCAGATATCCAAATTTATGATATCGGTATCTGTATCGGACATAAAAAAGTGGTATCGTGCCATCTCTAATAAGGACCGGAGGCTAGAATTGGATAAGCAAAGACTCTAATCTGGCCCACTGGATCCATCTTTGGAAAAGAGGAAGTACATAGATTTGAAACTTTTAGCTAAATTGTCACAAGTTTTGTAGCTTTCCTATTGATAAAGCACCAATGTTATTAATTTCAAAATCCTACACTGCTTTTTTTCTCAAGCTATCTCATTCAGAAGATTTTTAGAAAACTTGACCTCTGACCTTGAAGTCATGGTCAGTGGGATTCAAAGTTATTTTTAGTTGATGCACCTATGGTATCAACTAGAGATGGCACGATACCACTTTTTTATGTCCGATACGATATCATAAATTTGGATATCTGCCGATACCGATATGAATCCGATATAGTGTTTTTTAATCAACAAAACTGTTTTTTAAATATCTTGCTGCATTTTGTATAAGTTCATACTCAAGTTTAAAACAACAACTACACTAAAGCTATTCTGTTATACCTGTATGCAAAAAAAAAATTTCATAGTTCAGCAATACTGATCAATCTAATAAACTTAAACCTACACCATCCTCCCTATTCTGGCATTTTAAAGAGTACTTAGCGTAAATATTAAGCAACCTAACTAATAGGGTTCCAACTCCCAGCAACAACAAAAATAAATAAATAAAAAATAGGGAACCACCCCTCACGCTCCACCTCATGATGCTTAATCGATGTAATCAACCTTAATTTGATGCAGTGTGAAAAAAAAAATGCACAGAAATCAATTATTTGTCAAGAAATATTAAATAGATTCAACATCTTTCTTCAACAAAATTGCAGACTGCACAGATGGTACCTTCCCAAAGGAAAAGGTACTATAGCTTACTAGGGTATATATATTAGACTTAATAGTCACTATATACAGTAATTGACTTCTATTCATTTTACATCAAATTAAAACTTTGGGTGTAAGATTCGGATAATTATTTATTAAAAGCTCGACATTTTAAATGAGAATAAGGAAGAAAAGTATGTCTTTGTGCCCCCTTTTCCCTGTTAATGCCCTATCGGCCCCCCTGGCTAAACTTTGCTAGATCCGCCCCTGCACTGTTACCAGCCGTCAGCTACGTAGAAAAAGATCCTCGAGTAGAAAGTAATATTAAATAAATTCTAACAACAGCTGATCAAGCTTAAACGTGCTGCTGTTGTTCAGCCGCTGGTTTCCTCTTTCTGGTGCAAAGTGGGCCAAAAACAAACCAGAGAGACGGACTCGCGACAGAAAAGCCGATCAGCTGATCGTTAAGCAGTTTCATGATTGAAGTAGCAGCAAGAAGAGGCAGTCGCTTGTTAAGCTTAACGCAGGAATGCTTTACATTCAGAGATGGACTTACACACTTGCTTTACTTCTCTCGGGGATAACTTTGTCGGAAATGAAATGCCGGGTTGCTAGCGAAGCTCCACATGCTATCCAGACCACCGACAGGTCCCGCATGCCACAGCCGCTCTATCACGTGATGCATACTGCTCCGACGTGCTAACGTTCTGAGGTGAGTTACGGCGTGTTGCAAGTTTTGTGAGGTGCTTTTGTGATATTTAATGGATCGGATTACATTTTTTATTTTTCTCCGATATCCGATCCAGTAATTTAGGTCAGTATCGGACCGATACCGATACGTAATATCGGATCGGTCCATCTCTAGTATCAGCTAGAGATGGCACGATACCATTTTTTTATGTCCGATACCGATATCATAAATTTGGATATCTGCCGATACCGATATGTATCCGATATAGTGTTTTTTTTAATATCTTGCTGCATTTTGTATAAGTTTATACTCAAGTTTAAATAAACAACAACACTAAAGCTATTCTGTTATACCTGTATGTAAAAAATATACTGCGCCCAAAATATTTCATAGTTCAGCAATACTGATCAATCTAATAAACTTAAACCTACTTCATCCTTCCTATTCTGGTATTTTAAAGAGTACTTAGCAGAAATATTAAGCAACCTAACTAATAGGGTTGCAAGCTCTCAGCAAAAAAAAAAATAGGGAACCACCCCCCACCCTCCACCTCATGATGCTTAATCGATGTAATCAAATTTAATTTGATGCAGTGTGAAAAAAATGCACAGAAATAAATTATTTGTCAAGAATAATTAAATAGATTCAACATCTTTCTTCAACAGAATTGCAGAATTCACAGATGGTACTTTCCCAAAGGAAAAAGTACTATAGCTTACTAGGATATGTTAGACTTAACAGTTACTATATACAGTAATGGACTTCTATACATTTTACATCAGATTAAAATTTTTGGTGTAAGATTCAGATAATTATTTATTAAAAGCTAGACATTTTAAATGAGAATAAGAAAGAAAAGTATGTCTTTGTGCCCCCTTTTCCCTGTTCATGCCCTATCAGCCCCCCTGGCTAAACTTTGCTAGATCCGCCCCTGCACAGTTACCAGCCGTCAGCTAGAAAAGGATCCTGGTCTAGAAAGTAATATTAAATAAATTCTAACAACAGCTTATCAAGCTTAAACGTGCTGCTGGTTTCATTTTCTGGTACAAAGTGGGCCAAAAACAAAGAAGAGAGACGGACTCGTGACAGAAAAGCCGATCAGCTGATCATTAAGCAGTTTCACGATTGAAGTAGCAGCAGGAAGGTGAGGGAAAGAGAGAGGCAGTCGCTCCATATATCGGTTGTTAAGCTTAACGTGGGAATGCTTTACAAACATTCAGAAATGAACTTACACACTTGCTTTACTGCTCTCTGGGATAACTTTCTCGGAGATGAAATGCTGGTTTGGTAGCGAGGCTGCAAATACACACAGCCGCTCTATCACGTGAGCACACTGCTCCAACGTGCTACGGTTATGAGCCGAGTTACGCCGTGTCGCAAGTTTTGTTCCTTACTTTTTTTATTTCTCGCCGATATCCGATCCAGTAATTTAGGCCAGTATTGGACCGATACCGATATGTAATACGGTCCATCTCTAGTATCAACTAGAAAGTCCTTCGTCGCCTTGTTCTCAAGTTATTGCATTCACAAACTTCGGTATCCACACTGGGGTGAAGGAGATACCCGATCAGCCTTTACAGCTGAGGGATAAAAACTTACTTGGCAGATTAAGTTAAAAAGAGAAAAGGTCAGTTTGCGTGTGACCATTACAACAGAATTCTTTACAGCAATGTTTCTAAGTAAGAGAAAATGCACAGACAGAGTTATAAAGAAGAAGAAGCATTTGATGGACCTAAATTACAAAATGATGGACATGAAGTAAAACACACTTTCACAGTAGCCACAAGAAGAATCATACAACTAATTGGAAGTTGCACCATCCACAATGAGCTGCTTTGCACTGACAAGCACATGGATAAACACTTCTGACTTAGTTCTAAGCTTAACTGTGTAAATGTTTAGCAGTGTGAGGGACAGGAAGTCAGGTCTTATGAAAACATTCATGTTTTTGAGGTGTTGAGGTTTAGAGGAAGAGAACCCTTGTAACAACTCTTATTGTGTTATAGCACCACTAGCGGGGGTTGCCCTACTACTGTAGTAGTTGTGGGAGTCTCCTAGTGTGTGTGTGAGTGCAGTGGCAGCCGAGCAATCTGTTCAGAGAGAGACCTTACCATTGTAACGGTCTGGTGCCAACGCCTACCTGTCCCCACACATGTATGTATGGACTGAGTAGAGCCGTGGAGACCTGGCTTGTGTGGTCTCATGTTGCCAACAACAAATAAAGGTCTATTTAACTGACTGGCCTCCAAGTTGTCCGGCTAACCTCCACACCACATGCCCGCTGGACCTGCTAGCTGCTCCTTCCTCGCCAGACTGCCGTTACACCCGGATGAAAATTGAAATACTACTATTATCAGATAAATTTGTTTGCAGACTCACCTGACTCATCATCAAAGATGCAATCACATTAGGATAAAGAATGAGTGAGAAAGGCTAGTATTATTTGATAATTACTGTAAGTTGATATTAGTGATGGTGTGATCAAATCAACATTTTCATATTTTACTTTGTTTCCTAAAATTGTCTAATAGTTTCATTTTTGTCATGATGTCAAACTGTGTCCATTCTTTGAACTTCTGATAAAAAGTCTGCTAGGTTTACACAACACATCCATCTGTCACAATCCACACAGCTTTATCTGCACAAGTGAAAGACGAAAAAGTCACCAGCATCATTTAGAGGACAGACTCCCTCACACCAAAGAGGTTTGCTGGAGGAGGAGTGAGCATTTATTTGCAGTCATGCATCAGAAAGTGTTTAATAAACTATGTTTTTCACAAAGTATTTTGAGAATTATTTGTGACAGATCACCAGTGGAAATAGTGAAACTTTGTCCCTGTTTATGTCATTGCTTGATGCAGTTATCAGCCTCTACCTGTAATTATAGTGCCATCCGTAAACACACTATCTATCATGATAAAACTTAAATAAGAGTACTACAGCTGTTAAGCTCTGTTGACCAAAAGTAAGTAAATATTTGACACATTGACACAGAGTCAGTCCCCAACAGGCTGTTTAAGGTTATAAGTTAATGCTTCTTACTCCTGCTACAGTTTCACACGCTGACACACAGCAGAGCTCTACTCCATTTGGACTTTTTGTTCCAAACTGTCTTACGCAAATTGTTCTCTGGTCACAAACACCCATCAGCCTTTAGCAACACTGGACCTTAGCCTCACCTGGCTATTTGTGGCTGTTTGTGGGACTGCCGCTATATTTGGTCCAGCACAGAAGAGTGCGACCAGAAATAATAATAAGAAGTGTTAGACACAGGAACTCTCTTCTCTTCATCATCTGCCTGTCTTCACTGCCCTCATGGCTAATAACAAATAACAAATAAACAAAATGTGCAAATATAGTATAATTTAGATATATTCAATACCTATATAACTGAGGTGTGCAAATAAGCATATTGTTCCCAGGTTCAGTTTGGAGTAGATTTGTGGACGTTTGTGTTGTTTTTGAGTCTTTTGGTGAGTATTGTAGGGTGTTAATAGCACACAAGCATTACTGGCAAGATCAAAGGTAAAATTGTGAACGTGTTTGTAGTTTTAGAAATGGTTTGTGTGCTGTGGTGTGTTGAATAGAGTTATCTATGGATTATAATGTGTATGATTATGGGACAGTTAACAGATTCCTCAGTATTAATTTTTGGAAGTGAACAAATATTTTGTGGCAAATTTTATTTTCTGTTATTTATTAATGTTCAAATTTTTTGATGTATTTTTTCAAATTTTTTCTTTATTTAGTTGCAAAGAAGGTCACGTTGGTCAGTTCTGTAACTGCAAAATTGGGAACAAACAAGAGCACACCCTGAGAGCATCCTGTCAGAAGGATAATGGCACTGAGTGTGAGGGTCGAGGAGACTGTGTGTGTGGCCGGTGCGAGTGCCACAACACAGATAGTGGAAGCCAATACTATGGCCCCTACTGTGAATGTGACGATGACCACTGTGAGAAGTTTCAGAACCAACAATGTGGAGGTAGGTTTGCAGTCATTCTCCTCAAAAGAAGGTCTAATTATATCAAAACAAGATAAAAAAGTAAAATAAGTTACTTTGTTTTCTTGTGCAAACATTTTTATGATGGAAACATCCACCCATCCATCCTCTTCCACTTATTCCTGTTAGGGTCACAGGGGGGCTGGAGCCTATCACAGGGTACACCCTGGACCGGTCGCCAGTCTGTCGCAGGGCTAACACATAGAGACAGACAATCATTCACACTCACATTCACACCTAAGGGCAATTTAACATGAACAATTAACCTAACTCCACTAACTGCATGTCTTTGGACTGTGGGAGGAAGCTGGAGTACCCAGAGAGAACCCACACAGACACAGAGAAAGGCCAAGTGGTGAAATCAAACTCAGGACAGCACCATCGTGCTGCCATGATGGAAAAAGTGTTTCACAATGGCCTCACACCTTTCTAAATGTGTGGACAGGCTCAAACTCACTCCATTACAGGTCTTTAATTTGAACATCATCTTAACTTTACCAATCATCTCTTATTCCACTGTGATTATTCCACTGTGATTATTCCACTATGCTCCTAAAATCCATACAAACAAACTGAATTCTACTTTTAGCCTGTTTGGTTTGGAACAAAATAATAGATGCTGTCTTAAAAGTGCTGTGTCTCTGTGGTAATTTGAATAGGTTTACAACTTTGCTCAAAGTTTTTGGGTTCAAAAGTAATCAGACGGTGCTGTGGAACGTGTGTGTGGGTTTCCAGTCAGGTTGTGCTTTATGTGGTGAACCCACAGGCATCAGGAGAGGTTTTGTCTCTTGCTGGTGATGTTCTTTATGTTCTTGGTTGTCATGTGGCACAGACTCCTTGCTGCAAAAAAATATTTTGTTCTTACTATTTGCAGGAAAAGGTAAATGCAAGTGTGGAAAATGTGAATGTAATTCTGGCTTTGAAGGCTCTGCCTGTCAGTGCAAGACCTCTGACGAGGCCTGCCGTACCGTAAACAATAGTGTTTGCAATGGCAGAGGGATCTGCAAGTGCAATCAGTGTGAATGTAAAGGGGGATATCAGCGTCCTCACTGCCTGGAATGTCCTGGCTGCACTGACCCGTGCCAGACCAAAGTGTAAGTGATTTCTTAATTCCACGGAGCTTTTCCTCTAAACGTGGTGTTCACTGTTTTGTGTAGTAAAGCAAAAGAAAAAACAAAACCTTTGACTTTGAATTTTGAACTAATACATGTAATTGTGTTTTCAGGAACTGCATTGAATGCCTCGGCTTTGAATCAGGTCCCTTTAAAAAAAACTGTAGCGAGGCTTGTAAGACCATTTCTTCTACAATAGTGAAGGAAGCGTTCACCCTTTCACCCAAGGAGTGTAAGCAGAAAGACAGCGAGGGATGCTGGATGACATTTAAGCTGGTTCAGTTGGTTGGAGAGGATAACTACAAGGCTGAAATTATGATGAAAAGAGGTAGGATGTTGATGAAATGACAAAAAACAGTCTTAATTTATTAACAGTTTCACTGATTCATTGCAGTAATAACTGTGCTGTCACAATGCACACACTGAGGATCTGCACAGGGCTGGGATGTGCTGACTGGGGGACATTAGGACCTTGCAGGCCAGAAAATATACTGTCTGTTTATCCAGCAACAGCTTTTAAATCAACTCTGTGAGCCCAACCTGCTTCATAGAGCTACCTATGCTAGCATGGCTAAGAAAAGTCAGCAGACATAGATTCAAAGCCCTGATAGAAACACAATTTGCCACTCAGTAGCCATCTTGAAACCCCTCCAGGCACTTATTGGAACAGTTATTTTTATGAATCATCAAACTCGATCACCAGTCAAATCTGATCCTCATCATATAATCTCTGTGTTATCATTTTCTACATTTCATTCATTTACAGCTCAGTGTTCAAACTTGTCTAATTTGTAACTCTGTAGATTGTCCAAAACCGCCTGATGTCATAGCTATCATCGGAGGCTCCATCGCAGCTGTGGCCCTCATCGGCATTCTGCTGCTGATGCTTATTAAATTACTCCTCTACATGAAAGACCTGAAAGAGTTCAGGAAGTTTGAGAATGAAAAGAAGAAGTCCAAATGGGCAGAGGTGAGGCATCATTCTGAGTTATTTGTGCAAACAGAAATAGCTGTCACACATTTCAGATTGGTCTCTTTGGACAGTGACTGTGTTGGTTTCATGTTAATCTAACTCTCTTGTTACAGTTACTATTTTTGTTTGCTTGATTCATGTAATTCAGATACAACATTTCAGTCAACTAAAACTAAACTGTTCTTACAAAAACATTTAATACCTGTCGGAATCTCTATTACATGGATTAAAAATCCCAGTTCGTCAGCTCCTGTCCATAGTGAGTAATGGGAGCAAGTTAAAGCAAGAAATAAACAACTGGGAAGACAGACAGTCTGCATGAAACAAGCAGACTGTCTGACAACGCTTGCCATTTACGCTCAGCGCAGTAGTGAAACTTGATTTAGTGTGACACAAAGTGTAAACAGACAATTTTTGTCATCAAAATAAAAGTTGTTCCTTCTGAGGGTTAGTGGTCAGGCAAATCTTTTACTCTGAAAGCAAACATTGTTTTTTTCTGGTTGCAATGCACTTTTTCAATTTCATTACTGTTTGGCTAGTAAAGTAATTCACAAGTATTTGCAGAGTACTTGTTTGTGGCAGGCAGGAGGCACGGCACGACCACAGTTCAACATTTTGCAACATTTTCCTTTATTTCGGTTGTTGCTCACCCACTTCCACGACTGCAGCTCCCTAGCTACCAGCCACACACATCCACAACAACAACAACCCAACAGGCCCTAGTTCATTTATGTGCAGGGGAAGAGTGATGTGCTGATTAAGCTCCGGTGCGCCGACCTCCCACACAGCCGTGTCATGGACCACACTCCACCACATCGTTTTTTTCTAGTGGTTGCCAACCAGTCTCTAGGCTTTATTAGTTTAAACATTGAAAAGGATTGTGCTTGCTCTGGCAGCAGTACAATGAATGTAGCTGTGACTCACTGATCCACAGTAGCAGTCACTTCTTTGAGATTAACAGGGTTTGAAAATTTGTAAAGTTAAAAGTGACTGACATTAGAAGATGAACACATGTCCAGCATATTGGGATCAGCCTGTGTATCGTATTATAATTTGCTTCGTCAAATGATTTAAGCTTACTTCAACTTACTTTGAAACTTCAAGTCATGATGAATAAAAAAGATAAATAAGATACAGATTTCTCATTACTCGGCTCTCTCTGTTACAGGCTGACAATCCACTGTTCCACTCTGCCACCACCACTGTGGCCAATCCTACATTCACTGGTGGAAACTGAGGGCTATTGTTGCATTACACACAACAGACAGTTATCCAAGTTATGTCTGACTCTTTCTAATGCTCACAGGTTAAGAATATGCACACATTTGCTAATGGATGCATTTACTGGTATTAATATAGACTTCTTTGCTTTCTTATTTGTGAATGCTGTTAATTGTATCATAGTCCAACAATTATGCACTTTTGCTTGTTTATTTTTTCAGAAATAATTTTTTTGAAATTTATTCCATACTGTATGTATAACTATATATCCATGTATCTACATGTGTATCTATCGATCAGTAAATAGACATACAAGTTTTCTCCACTGAATTATCAGAAAACTGATAAAACATCCAAGGTAGTGATGCTTGTTTCTGTTTTGCTGCAATCTAAGCAATACATGTGTACAGTTTTGGTAATAAAACCATGATATTTCACATAATATTGATGTTGAAAATTGGTAATAAAAAATAAGTTTTTGGTTTTATACTGTGACAGTGAGTGGGTGTATAATTACTAGGGCTGCCACAAACGATTATTTTGATACTCTAGTCACCGATTATTTTTGTGATTAGTTGACTAATCAGATCATGCATCCATCGGACGTAAAACGTACAGCTTATTGCACCAGCATACGTCTGCTCTTATATAACTATCATTAGCTTACAGCTTGAAGTGTTTAAGGCATGTGCTAACTAAAAATAAAGACAAGATGATAGTTTATTACACTTTTAATGAAATTTGCAGATTGTCTCGGTGGAGTTTAATAAGCTCAGCCGTCTGCTCCTTGCTATCTACAATATAACAGGACACTGGAATAAACTCTCGACCCTCAAAAAAAAAGAGAAAACAAGCAAACAATACAGCAATATAATAAACACAACACCATCGCGATGCTCTATGTGTATATAACAGTAAATATTAAATATTGAATATTATTATACAGCACGTAAGATTTACAGTGCACAGTGTGCTTGGAGGTAGGAGCCAAAAAGGGTGTAGTTTGTGTGTGTGAGCACCCGTGTGTACACCTGTGAGCATGAGCGCGCTTGTATTTAAAAGGTTCCTTCATGTAATGATCAGCTAGAGGGTGTGGGGGAGCCACAGCCCCGTCCTCCAGGGCATGAAGCAGGTATGGAGGAGATCAAGGCCCCAGACATCCTGAGGCCCTCAGAGCACAAGAGACCAAGGAAGACCAACGGAGGGGCAACCGTGCCACTCTCCCGGAAAGAGCTGAGGAGAGCCCCAGATGAGGGGGTAACTCAGCAGCCACAGAGCAGAAGCCAGGGGGGGTTGCAGTGACGTGTTCGTGAGCTCCGCCAGCAGCCAGCTGTGCCAGAGAGGCCAAGGGCACCCCACCCTCGAAGGGGCCCGAGCGAGCCCCAGGCTCCAGTCCCTGACAAGCAGCCACCAGGAGTGAGCCGGTGTGTACCTGGACGCCCATCCCCGGACACAAAGAACCACCAACGTACCGATGTCTGAGGGCGTCTGCCACTGGCAGGGGGAGTGGTGGGGGGAGACAGGCCTCCATACCATGGAGGGCCTGAGATGTCCCTAGAGAGGTGGCGTCTGATACCCAACCTGACATATAGACACAAACAAACAGGCACACACAGATACAAACATCCATTCCCACCCTCATGCTCTCATATGCAATTACTCAGCACTCACCCAACATGGAGACAGACACAAAGAGACACTGTACAGACAATCACACTCCCCAAGCGTACTCTAAGCCCCGGGTCTAGGTACCCTTGCCCCTGGAGGGGGAAACTGCACCCAGACCCAGGTAGTGTTACCCTTTTCCCTGGGGTGGAGAGAAGCAGACCGCAGCAGCCTGCCCCACTCCAGCTTTACAGGTGAAAATAGAGCTTAGGACCGCTGAGTCTTTGATTTTATTTATTTTCTGCTGTGTTTTACTTGTATCTATTGAAAGAGTGAGTGTAAACACAAAATAATATTTTATGTGCTGGAATGTGCAGAAAATAGGTTTAAATGTTAAACACATTTCTTCCAGTCAGAGAATGTTGCATATAATTAAATTTTTGCTTGATGCATAAAGTTAAAAGAATAAAACTAATAAAAAGAAGTTTTAAAAAGAGACTTTTCCATTTGATTACATTTTGTATGATGGATTATGCAGAAAAAGTAGTATTGGGCTGAAAGATCTATCGCTTTATCACCTATTCAGGTTGTAAATCGTGTTTTTAAAAAGTAACTAAGTAATTAATTACTTTTGAAAATAAGTAATCAGTAAAGTAATGGGATTACTTTTGGGGGGAAGTAATTAGTTACTGATTACTTTTTTCAAGTAACTTGACCAACACTGCTGGTGGGTAACAGACATCTCCACAAATATGTGATGTCTTGATAAACCGAGCAGATATTTGAAGTGTACACAGCTACATTCTCAACGGAAAATATCTTAAAAGTTTATTTTGTGACCCAGAAAGAATAATAAGAGTAATATTAAAACTAACTAGCTGCTGCCATTGTTGGTAACTGGAATTGGCAGGGCCGTGCTATGAATCCTGGGATATGGTGGGCCACGAAAGATACACTCGACCCATCCTTCAAATTCGGGAAATGAAGGACACATTTGTGGGCCGCATTTGGAGGCGTCTTCGAATTTGGACAGCCTTTGTTGCGTCGCTGTAACGTAATCAGCCTGCAAATGCGGCCTCCGAAGGATGCAGCCGCTGAATTTGGACACAGCGACAATACCAACAACGATACCACAACGACGATACCAACCGGCTCTTTCAGCCAAGCCAAAAGAGCCGGTTCTCTAAAAAGAGCTGGAAATCCCATCACTACAACCGACAAATGCGTCCTCCTTTTCCCCAGATTTGAAGGATGGGTTGGGTGTATCATTCGTGGCCCACCATATTCCAGAATTCATAGCGCGGCCCAGTCAACTCCAGTTTTCAACAATGGCGTTAGCTAGTTAATTTTAATATTACTCTTATTAATGTTTCTGGGTCACAAAATAAAATTTTAACATATTTTCAGGTGAGAATGTAGGTGTGCAAACTTAAAATATGTGCTCAGTTTATCAGTTTTATTTGTTCGTGAGTAAATCGGTTTGGCTGAGATTAAAGTTGTTAGATTAGATTTGATAAAATAAAACTTTATTAATCCCCGGTGGGTTCCTCCTTGGTTTTCACACAGCTGAATAAACAACAAACAGAAAACTCATTAAACAGAATGTGAGATCGTCGAGAATTTGCACCAGTGTCCTGTTATATTTTAGATAGCAAGGAGCAGACGGCTGAGTTTATTAAACTCCACCGAGACAGCGGTGATGCAAATCTGAAGGCTAGATCGTCCAATTTCACAGCCATTTACTCCCGGCTCCTGAGGACCCGGCACACGTAGACCGCGAAGGACGGGTCCTCAGGAGGATGCAGCCTATGAATTTGGACACATGTATTGTTTGACACCCTAAACTAATACCCTAAAAATTTTGACACCCGGCTCAAGGGAGGTGATGGGTGGTTGTAACTTTTCTTAGAGTGGGAGGGGGTCAAGGAGGAGCTGGACTGGCCATATAGGTGCCCCTAAAACATTGAGGTGTTTTATTATGCTGTTGTCAAATATAGGTTTCTTGAAAAATATGGCAAAAAAGAGAAAGAAAAGAATTAAATAGCTAGTTAATTTCCTGCTATTTAAAGTTGATATTACTGAAAATAGGTACATGATAAAACAAATTAAAATTTTGAAATCCAAAATAATATTTTTTAATTGATTGACTGACTGGAAGTCAGAACCAAGTTTGAACAATGATTCTCTTCAGAGCTGAGCCGAAGCAGCTTAAAATTCTCTCAGAGTGAACTTTAAGAGGAAACTTGTTCAGAAAAGACAAATAAGCATTAGATCATGTAACTGTTAGCCCCGAGATGCAGTGCACTAGCTTTTCTGCAAAAAAAAAGAAGCAGTTTTACACATAAAATGGATGATATAGGACAAAATAAAAGTGTTTTTGTGCATGTTTACATAACAAAAAATACTTTAGGAATCTCTGCTTTATCACAAAGGCTAGAGTTTTAAATAAGGCACCGTGTTAGTTCGAGACTGAAAGTCAGAGATGGCTAGCCTTATCACATTTGTAGGAGTTTCCCACAGATGTTTTATTCAAACCTAACTTGCAATGTTTAAGACAAGTGATTTTTTTTTTATCTCCTCCATACCTGCTTCTTGCCCAGGAGGACGGGGCTGTGGCTCCCCACACCTTCTAGCACAGGGGTGTCAAACTCAAATACACAGTGGGCCAAAATTCAAAACTGGAACAAAGTCGCGGGCTAACGTTAAGATTTATTGAAAAAAAAAAAATCTTCCTCTAGATATAAGAATGAATCTTTTCTTATGGACTCAAACAAGTTTTGCTGAAAAACTGAATATGGAACAAGCAAAGCTTAATACTAAACAATATATATATTAGCTGTATAATACCAGTAGGCCAGCTCTAATAGTAATTTGGTATGGCTTCGCGGGCCAAATATAATTAGGCTGTGGGCCAAATTTGGCCCGCGGGCCAGAGTTTGACACCTATGCTTTAGCAGATCATTACATGAAGGAACCTTTTAAACACAAGCGCACTCATGCTCACAGGTGTACACAAGGGTGCTCACACACACACTCTAAAAAATATTCGTTGTGTTTGTCGGTAGAACTTACCAAAAAAGCATTTTTCTGCTAAAAAAAAGTAAGTTGTCTACATGTACACGTTTCAGTGAGTTGAATAATCAATGTTAGAAGTCAGTGCAACACAAAAATTAAAAAACAGCTCCTTAACTTAAATGTTTGAGTATATTGAATAAAATACTTTTGTCATCAATCAACAACAGAAAATATTAAGTTTGTGTAACATGTAAAAATGAGTTTCAACATCCTTCCTGTTTGAATTGAGACCATTCAGACAGACGAGGGCAACCCCGTAGCATATGTTCGTATCGTGCGCAACAGTTTCTGGATTCTTGTGGCTTCGTGGGAGAAGAGGTGTGTTTGCCCTCGACTGTGTTCGGTGAGTTAAGTAAGTACTGAATTCTAAATAGATGAATTACAAGTTATATTTGTACATTTTGCATATGTTCGTATCGTGCGCAACAGTTTCTGGATTCTTGTGGCTTCGTGGGAGAAGAGGTGTGTTTGCCCTCGACTGTGTTCGGTGAGTTAAGTAAGTACTGAATTCTAAATAGATGAATTACAAGTTATATTTGTACACTTTAAAATGTCATATTTAAAAAAAACTGAAATTTGATGGTTTTAATCGTAATTTAGCAGAGTAGAGTTGTTGTTGTTTTTTTAAGTTTAGCTAGCCGTTTCTTTTAGCTAGCAAACGTTCCTCACAAATAAAAGAGTACAGATACAATTAAAACATGTCACTTGTCAGGGTACATTTGGTTAGCTGATAGACCATGCCGACAGCAGAGCATGTTCAATTTGAACCCGTATATGTTCAAATTAACCGGTCAGTAGCTGCCTGCATTTTTATCATGGTGTCAGAGTAAATTCGTGTTTCCACATGATGGTCTCGGGTGAGGTAACTAATTACTGACAGAGTAAAATGTGGTGAATTTATCCCTGACTAAAAGTATTTCTATCAATTGTGTTGATGTTCTAAGCTCGACTGGGAATTCTGCCTGAGGTTAAAGTTGGTTGACCTAGCAAAAAAACCCCAAAAAACAATATTGTGTGTGTGTGTGTGTGTGTGTGTGTGCGCGCGTGCATACGACTTGCATTTGCTTTCTGTAATTGTAAGCATAGTGTAAAGTGTGGGATTGTGGCATGTCCACAGTGGTATTTAACTAGTTTAAAAGAATATAGCCATGGTGGACTGTTTATGCCTTGCCTGTACTGGGATTGTAACTGCTCATTTGAACATATGCTTCCCATAGGAACCGAAAACACACTCCTCACTCATTGGATGACTTCAAGCCTGAGCTGATACAGAGGTGTGTCAGTCGTTTGAATGCAGGAGATGATCCTCTTGAGGAACATAATGAAAATCCATTGTGTGAAGATGTAGCAAATGAAGAGGATGAAGAAATTGGTGAATTGCCTAATTTAATTGAGAAACATTTAGCCCACCTACTACTAAAACTGGAAAGTATATGTAATGTACCTCGCAGGTGTATTGATGAATTAGTTGTTACAGTTACAGTTATAGTTCATGTCATCCTCTGATTCAGGTCCTATTCATCAAAAGCGCAATTGTGCTGTTGATGAAATTTAGGTTACATTTACTTTTACTCACTTTATCCTATTGCTAGCAAAGTGGGCATTTAAAGCAGGCCAGTGTGTAACAGTTTAAATTGAAGTTACAAAGATTAAAACTTTATTTCTTTTAAAAACATATTTAAAATCAATATTTGGCACAATGCAAGTCACATAAATGTAATAGTTTTGACTTTTCACCTAATAAACTGTAAGTTTAAGTTTTGTTTTGCTTTTTTTATTCTCCAGAGTTCAGTGGAAATGAAGAGAGAGGTCGCAATCCGTTGCCTGAAGGTGTATCTGGAAGAGAAGGAAGAGGATCTCTTCAGAGAACAGCTGGTAGGTGAATCTCGCATTCTTTTGTGTTTTATTTTTAAATGGCACATAAAATGCTGACATGTTTCCATTTAAACTACCTACTTGCCAGGATGGTGAACAACAGTTCCCAGAAGAAGTGGTAAAGATTGTAGTCACCAGACGTGCAGCAGTGTCTCTCAAAGCTGTCGCTAAAATTGTGATTGAAGGAACAGCAGTCCTGGAAGACCTTGATGTGCCCAGAGCGTGTGCCTTAATGATGGGGCTTATATACACTCTCAATCTGAGCTACCAAAACAAGTAAAGAACACTCTAGAGGTATTTCTGGAACTTGATGGGCTTAAACCAGTCCACGGGTAATGTCTGTTAAGTGCAAACTTCTGTCATGAAACGAATGTGAATTGGACTGTAGTATTCCGATGTGCCTCTTACGTTTTTGTATGCAGTCCTAGATGAGTGTAGTTTTGAGAAAAGTTTGTAATACATATAATCTTAGCTTTGGATTGTTCCGTTGTTGAACATTAAAATCTTTTGTCATTTCCTTGATTCTGCGACAAGTTGAACAAGTTGATACCAATTTAAGTTAATGTACATGAAGTACTTTTTTTTTTCTTAGTCATTTATAATTAAAGGGCTGCTGTAATGTTTCATTTATGTTGTATTGACACAGAAGTGTATTACTTTGAAAATGTTTTGTAATAAAATAATCAATTGGAATAAGTGAAATGGCTTTGTATGATTTTAGAAAAGCTATAGAAACCTAAACTAATTGGCATGGATAATTGTGAGTAGGCTATATGTAAAAAAGTTCGTTGGTGTAACTCAACTAATGTAATTTCTCAACTTAATTTTACCAGAAATTTTAAATTAATATTAGGTTGAATAAACTTAATTATGCTTGTGGAGGTCAAGGTAAATCATGTTGGTTTGTTAAACAAGTTGAGTTAGCCAAACCTAAAAATTACTTTGTAACTTAAAAAGCTGAGTGGAAATTGTTACCTTACTTTTTTAAGTTGAGGCAACAAAATATTTTTTAGAGTGCACAAACTACACCCTTTTTGGCTCCTACCTCAAAGCACACTGTGCGCTGTCGATCCTACGTGCTGCACAATAATGTTTAATATTTAGTATTTACTGTTATATTCACATAGATCATTGCAATGATGTTGTTTATTATATTGCTCTTTTTTTTTGCTTGTTTTCTCTTTTTTCTTTCTCAACAGGTGATTGATATATGTATTTTTTGTCTGTTTGTTTTTGTTTTTTTCCCTTCTCTTCCCCGCTGTTTTTCTTTCCCTCTTTCTTTCTCCCTTTTCTTTTCCCCAGTCAAGTCTGTCCCGTGTTAAGCAAGTGAAAATAAAATAAAATAAACACTAAAAGCAAAGGTGAATCAAATAGACCAATACGGCAAGGCCGGGATGGACCATTTGGTAAAGTAAATCCATTGGCCATCTTTCTTTGCCTTTAGACAATAATTCTGATGGCAAAAGAACCAAACGGGACAGGCAAAAAAAAAAAAGAAAAAAAAAAGGTAAGGGATATGTGACCTAAAGGACGGCACTGTATGGTCTTCAGCAGAGGTCTTACCTCACACACAGCCACCTGCATCATGGCATCCAGACTCCCCTCTGGAGAGTCCAAATTCCCAGAGATAAACTGCTTTTTTAATTCAGCTTCGAAGTCATTCTTATTTGGTGTCAAGCTAAGAACATGCCTGTAGCCAAAGGCAGGCTGACACTGCTGGTCATTCTCATCACACGGCTTCAGCAGTTTTTCCTTGTTGGTATTCGTGTAAGGAAGGACTGTATTACCAAAGGCACCAAACCCTGGAATTAAAGAAATAGTAAGGGTTATAAAACATATTAAAAAGCAACATTATAGGACAGAAAATATAACACATTTTGTGTTAACTCTTTGTTGACAATGGACTTCAAATTCATTTCTGACTTAATTTTCATATTCATATCAAAATTGACTGGGAGAGCACAAAGGATTTACAAGATGGTGCCTGTGTGTTTGGCACGCCATCTATCGCTCTTTTATTTGTTTTGTTTTATTGTTTTTGGTAACTTTGCACTACATTTCTGTCCTATAGCGTCTTATGATCAGCAGGCATTATTGGAAATCCAGGTTTATCCATCCGGATGTCTGACCAGCCTGGATACAACAACCAAGGGTTTTTGCCTCCCTATCTGGAACCCATACCACCGTACTAGCGTTCAGTGGTTCTGTTTGTAATGTACGTGTCGAAGATGCAGTATTCTCCGACCATATGCGTATCTTATTTGATATTGCTCCTTCTAACGCTTTGGCAAATCGGGCTGTATCTGTTCGATGTTATCGTGCCCTTGGCTCTGATACTGCTGAACGGTTTTCCATATTATTTGACAAGTTTATGTCTTATCCCCCTGAGTTATCCACCGCAGAGGACCTACTTTTGTATTTTGACTTTGCTTGTGAATCTGCTCGATGTTGCTGCCCCTTTAGGGCTAAGAAAATGTAATCCCAAGACTAGTCCATGGTTAACTGATCATAACCCTCGTGTTTTATACAATACTATAAATTCTGTACTTAACATGGAGGGTTCTGACGTTTAGCCATCCCCTAAGGCTGTGTGCAATAAGTTTGTTACCTTTTTTGTGGACAAGATTGCTAGTCTGAGGCCTCTGACCCTATATATTGTTGATCCGGCCATGCATGTTCCTTGCTCAAGTCTGTTCTCTGCCTTTGCACCAATTTCAATGCTTGATTTAGATAAATTGGTGGTACATGCTAAGCCCTGTGGTTCCGCAAACAATGTTATTACTGCCCGCTTTCTCCAAAAAGGTATTTCCTACCATTGGACCTTACTTTTTGAAAACTATCAGTACTAGTCTGTTATCCGGTCAAGTTCCTAGTGGGTTTAAACATGCAGTCATATATCCCTTACTTAAGAACCCTGGCCTTGATAGTTCTGTTATGTTGAATTTTAGACTGATCTCCAAGGTTCCCTTTTTAAGCAAGATCTTGGAGAGGATTGTACATACCCAGCTGTTAGACTACTTGAATGACTCGCAGCTGTCTGAAATCTTCCAATCCGGTTTTAAGCCCTTTCACAGTAAAGAGACAGCTCTTATTAAAGTTATGAATGACATTCTTGTTGCGACTGATTGTGGTAAATATGCTGCGCTTGTCTTATTGGACATGACAGCTGCATTTGACACAGTGGACCACGACCTGCTGATCTCCCGCTTACACCACTGTGTAGGATTTCTGATTTGGCATTGTTGTGGATAAAATCAAATCTTTCCGAAATTAGTTTTTGTGTTAAGCTGGGCTTGGCCACGTCCTCTGTCGCTGCTCTGCTTTGGGGTGTGCCTCAGGGATCTATTCTGAGGCCATTGTTTTTCTTGCTGTATTTACTCCCTCTTGGTGCGATATTTCGTAAACACAAAGTATCATTTCAATTGTATGCAGATGACCTTCAGCTTTACTTACCTTTTAGCCATTTGAATACCTCCCCATGTCAATCTCTGCTTGACTGTCTTAGCAATGTCAAATCTTGGATAGCAAATAACTTTATAAATCTTAATGATTACAACAGGGAAACAATTTTATTTGGCCCACATCGTTTTACTGATTCTCCAGATGTTGATTTTGGTGTTTTGACCTCCCATCTGAAAAGTTCGATCACAAATCTTGGTGTTAAATTTGATTCTGCACTTACTTTTGATGGTCATGTAAATAGTAGGGGTGCAACGATATTCGTATCGATATTGAACCGTTCGATACAGTGCTTTCGGTTCGATACGCATATGTATCGAACAATACAAAATTTGTAGTTTATTTTATCAACTTTCCTTCTGACGATGCTGTCTGTGTTGAGCACTCAGTGAATCTGCGTTCGACTACTCCGCCTAGGCTGCACTGTCGAACGCAGATCCACTGAGCGCTCAACACAGACAGCATCGTCAGAAGGAAGAACGCAGGGCAAGCTAGCGAGACAGAAGTTAAGCTCTCCTTGCAACATGGCAAATTGAACCTCCCCCACCCTCATTCAGATCTGGCGTTTGGAATTATTTTGGTTTTCATGTGACGTATGACCCTGAAGGTAAGCGTGTCATGGACTAAAGTAAAACAGTACAGGGAGTGCAGAATTATTAGGCAAGTTATATTTTTGAGGAATAATTTTATTATTGAACAACAACCATGTTCTCAATGAACCCAAAAAACTGATTAATATCAAAGCTGAATGTTTCTGGAAGTAGTTTTTAGTTTGTTTTTAGTTTTAGCTATTTTAGGGGGATATCTGTGTGTGCAGGTGACTATTACTGTGCATAATTATTAGGCAACTTAACAAAAAACAAATATATACCCATTTCAATTATTTATTTTTACCAGTGAAACCAATATAACATCTCCACATCCACAAATATACATTTCTGACATTCAAAAACAAAACAAAAACAAATCAGCGACCAATATAGCCACCTTTCTTTGCAAGGACACTCAAAAGCCTGCCATCCATGGATTCTGTCAGTGTTTTGATCTGTTCACCATCAACATTGCGTGCAGCAGCAACCACAGCCTCCCAGACACTGTTCAGAGAGGTGTACTGTTTTCCCTCCTTGTAAATCTCACATTTGATGATGGACCACAGGTTCTCAATGGGGTTCAGATCAGGTGAACAAGGAGGCCATGTCATTAGTTTTTCTTCTTTTATACCCTTTCTTGCCAGCCACGCTGTGGAGTACTTGGACGCGTGTGATGGAGCATTGTCCTGCATGAAAATCATGTTTTTCTTGAAGGATGCAGACTTCTTCCTGTACCACTGCTTGAAGAAGGTGTCTTCCAGAAACTGGCAGTAGGACTGGGAGTTGAGCTTGACTCCATCCTCAACCCGAAAAGGCCCCACAAGCTCATCTTTGATGATACCAGCCCAAACCAGTACTCCACCTCCACCTTGCTGGCGTCTGCGTCGGACTGGAGCTCTCTGCCCTTTACCAATCCAGCCACGGGCCCATCCATCTGGCCCATCAAGACTCACTCTCATTTCATCAGTCCATAAAACCTTAGAAAAACCAGTCTTGAGATATTTCTTGGCCCAGTCTTGACGTTTCAGCTTGTGTGTCTTGTTCAGTGGTGGTCGTCTTTCAGCCTTTCTTACCTTGGCCATGTCTCTGAGTATTGCACACCTTGTGCTTTTGGGCACTCCAGTGATGTTGCAGCTCTGAAATATGGCCAAACTGGTGGCAAGTGGCATCTTGGCAGCTGCACGCTTGACTTTTCTCAGTTCATGGGCAGTTATTTTGCGCCTTGGTTTTTCCACACGCTTCTTGCGACCCTGTTGACTATTTTGAATGAAACGCTTGATTGTTCGATGATCACGCTTCAGAAGCTTTGCAATTTTGAGACTGCTGCATCCCTCTGCAAGATATCTCACTATTTTTGACTTTTCTGAGCCTGTCAAGTCCTTCTTTTGACCCATTTTGCCAAAGGAAAGGAAGTTGCCTAATAATTATGCACACCTGATATAGGGTGTTGATGTCATTAGACCACACCCCTTCTCATTACAGAGTTGCACATCACCTAATATGCTTAATTGGTAGTAGGCTTTTGAGCCTATACAGCTTGGAGTAAGACAACATGCATGAAGAGGATGATGTGGACAAAATACTCATTTGCCTAATAATTCTGCACTCCCTGTATGTTGGATGTGCCACGCAATGCTCAATTACATGGGTGGGAACTAGTGTGTTAGCGCAGTTAGCTCGTTAACGTGTTGGCCGTCTAGCCCCATGCACGGGGCGATCAGGGGTAGCTCGTGTAGGAGTGTTTAGCTTATTTTATGAGTTTAGAAATGTGTTAACATAGAATGTAGAACTATTGTAGAGATACTGCCCTTAATATAATAAAGGCCTCACTGTGTCATGAACTTAGGAGTAGATGGTAGGAGACCCCTCCCCCACTTGAACTGTGAAAGTAAAACAGAGAGCTGAGTGGAAATTTCCCAGAGAATGTTTGGGTGGGGGTCTCAACATTTGTAACTGGATAACTGTGGTCTGGAAGGGAGATGGGTTTTATGACCTCTAGGGAGTCACCTACACCCACAGTGTTTTAACTGTCACGCACACACATCCACACGCACATTCACTCATGTGCACTCACACATACACACAGGTATGCGTACACAGTCACACACGAGCACTCACAGACACGTGGGAACGCCCACATGTAGGCATTCATGTGCTCGTGCACATAGACACAGACAGAGTTTGCAGCACACCGTAGGGGGTTTTATGATGGGGTCGCTTCTATAAAGCTGGCTGTAACTAACAAAGGGGTGAAGATTTGGAGAGGGACACCGGCCTCGTCTTCCCTTCTAGAAGTGCATGCTTAAATGAAGATGAATAAAGATGAATAAAGGTTTTGTGAAATGACTACTGAGTTCCGGTGCCATCTCTGGAAGTTTCGACGAATAAAAGAACCGGGGTAAAACTGATTTCGTAAAACACTCGTTAACGGAGATTTGCCGTGTTGTGGCGTTAAGGTCATTTCAACGAGATTAACCTGAAAGCACTAGTGGGAACACAACGAATATGACTGCACATTTACGCCGACATCATCCTAGTGCAAAGACAAGTGGAAGCAGACAAAAACAACAAGCATGCATGATACAAACTTTACCCGAGTCACTTAGACAGCCGTTAGCACATGATTCGCCTTATGGGGACCTAATATGTTTAATATGCTGCTGAGACTATAGCCCAGAAGAAGCGGATAGTATAGCTTTTATTTTGGAAAGAGCCATTTCTCTGTAATAAACTCTCTTTTCCAAAGATGAGTGATTCCTCAATCAGATACAGGGCTT
Source organism: Copadichromis virginalis (assembly GCF_057382275.1). NCBI lineage: Eukaryota > Metazoa > Chordata > Actinopteri > Cichliformes > Cichlidae > Copadichromis > Copadichromis virginalis. The sequence goes on from NC_140633.1 coordinate 16,431,492, forward strand.
GCAATATCGCTAGCCCGACTTCCCGGGGCTAGAGATTTTTTTCAGTCGGGCTACCAAAATCTATCTCTGCCCTGCCCGTCGGGCTATTGTAGCAAGAAAAAATATATGTCAATGCTTTTGCATTCTTTCAGAAATGTAGCTGGGTAATTATGTCATTAGCATCGGTGAGCCACTGTCAATATGTGACATATTGCAATCGCGTTTGAATTTGCGCTTGTTTTTTTGCTTTCACTTTGCAATCGTGCGAACTGTGTATAGAGAGCGACAGCACTGATTGGTGAGTGATGATAATTTGTGCACCAATTCCTCTGACATCGTGTTATTAATCGTTAGCTTACTGCGCAAACATGACAAGTGAAATCTCCCGCAGCAAGCTTAAACATGTGAGAGGTTGATCGCGCAGAGAATCGCTGAGCTTATGTGAGTGCGTGTGTAAAAGCAGCAGGATATATATTTTAGTTCTGCTGAGCCAAATAAGACAGGTCAGGGTGGAGAAGTGACAGCCAAAGAAAAGCTTACCACAAAACGGAAAAGTTATGACAAATCAGACTATAAGGCAAAAAGAAAGTGCAGCTTTATGGTTTCATGGACAAAAGAATTTCTGTGGCTGCAATATGACGAGCTAAATAACCAGGGCTGCACATAAGTGGTCCGCAGGTGCGCATTCGCTGTCAAAATAAAAAACACGCACAAGGGTTAGGGTTAAATTTAAAAACTGTACTTTTGAGTTAAAATATATATTTATAATTTTAATAAATGACAAATTAAAAAGGCATGAACATTTTTTGTATCGAAAAAATATCGAACCGTGACACCAAAGTATCGAACCGAACCGAACCGTGAATTTTGTGTATCGTTGCACCCCTAATAAATAGGGTGTTAAAATCAGCTTTTTATCACCTCAGACGCCTATCGAAGGTCAAGCCTTTCCTTTCCAAACGCAATTTGGAAACTCTTATTTATGCTTTTATCACTTCATGTCTGGACTATCTAATTCTCTTTTAATAGGGGTTGGGTTGGGCACTTTGTCACGCCAGCAGTTAGTGCAAAATGCCGCGGGACGATTTTTAACCGGTGGTAGGAAATTCGATCACATCACTCCAGTTCTGGCTTCTTTACATTGGCTTCCTATTGAATTTAGGATTCGTTTTAACATGGAGGGTTCCCAGAGATAAACTGCTTTTTCACTTCAGCTTTGAAATCATTCTCATTTGGTGTCAAGCTAAGAACATGTATATAGCTAAAGGCACTGCTGGTCGTTCTCATCACACGGCTTCAGCAGTTTTTCCTTGTTGGTATTCGTGTAAGGAGGGACTGCTTTATCAACAAAGGCACCAAACTCTGGAATTAAAGAAATAGTAAGGTTTATAAAATCCTTCATGGAGTATGACAGATCCATCAGGTAGTAGAGATCCACTGGATGGCCCTCAGCTGCCTTAAAAGAAACATTGAATGAAACTGGAAGTCCTGCAAACACAGTTTTAAAAAAAACGGAAATGAATAAAGGCAAAACCAAAGCTACTCCCCCACACACATACAGTAGAACAATATATGAACACAGTACATAGCATAGGCACCAATAATATACATATTTTATAAGCATAATTTTTATAAGCACACTCTGCTTGGAGTGAATCTGTGAGAAACCAAGTCTGACATTCCCTTAATATTGTACGCAACATTAACCGATTCCACTGACCAGGTCGAAGGTCAAGGTCAATCTTCTGAGGCCCACTAGCCGGACGTCACCGTCGTGGGCGACCTCCGGACCTGCTTCGTCTGCATCGCCACCACTGCTGTCCGCACGGCCCCTGGACCTGCTTAGTCGCTGCCACCACTTTCCACGTTGCCGGCCCCCTGAACTGTTTGATCATGAACTCCTGTGCGGTCGGCCTCTGGGTCGGCCCCCTGAGGGTTTATGAACTGTTCCCTGCGCTCCTGTACCTTTGATGGACATTTTGTTTTTGTGCTAATGAAACCTGACAAACCATATATTTAGTAATTAAGCAAAATAAATGAAATCAAAAACAATTTTTTTTGAGTTCAGTGACAGCAACAGGGACAGAGCTGTTTTTACAACGTTTTATCCTGCAAAAGTAGACATGGAGGAGAAGTTATAGAGCCCCGCAAGGGACATTAGAGAAAAGCAATGAAGATAAACTTTTGCGAGATTTTGCGAAAGGAACTTGGGATCACGCAAACGTTTTGTGACATCTTGCATGGATGTCGCAAATGGAACCCACTTCAAGCCGTCATAGATGAATTTAAAAGGCCAGATAGCATGGCTTGGACCTAGGGTTGCCAACCGTCCCTTAAAAAACGGAATCGTCCCGTATTTAGAAACAAAAGTACACGTCCCGTATTGAGCTAATAAGGGACGCACTTTGTCCCGTAATACAGTGAGAACCAAAAGTAGTCTATAAATGTTTATGGAATTAACGCTTTGTTTGAAAACATAATTCCCAGCCCCTCTCCTGCTTTGTGACCAATGAGCTGACAGCACACTTATGACAATTCGAGTTTGACAATTCAGATTACCGCTCATCTCATTGGTCGAGGAAAGGTCGCTTACGGAGAAAATACCGGAAGACAACAGATGACCACAACAAGAAGCATGGCCAACAGGGAAACAAACGCCGACACTGCGGTGCAAGTCTCGGACGACAATACACCTAAAGCTGGGCAGACACTGTGCAATTTTTTCAGTCACGTTATTTAGCTCCTGCTCAAACTGCACGATTGACTCGCAGGGGTTAGAAGTTGGTAGGTCACGATGCAGGGTCTCACACTATACCGCCCGATGCTCTGATGCGACCTGAGTGCTCACACTGTGCCTCCATAACATGAAGGTTATAACAGAAAATCTGTCACTCCCTCTCTGTCTTTCACTCACACAGACACGCACACCACCACCATCAACTTTGCTAAATTGCTAATGAAAAACATTGATCAGGCAGCTGTGATTGAGCAGCAATGTAAATCCAACTATGTTCACGGTTGTTGTGGTCGTGATAATTTTGTGATGCCACATCGAAAAGGCTCGGATGAGCTTTCCAAAGTTCTACAAGTTGTGCCTCCATTGCTTGTGTCCAGATCACAAGCTGCACAGCCGTGCTGCTCCATCTTTTTCACCGACGTTTACGTGTTTGCGCGTGAACAGTGTGAGCGGCTGTGTTGACACCCTCACGAGTGATTGATGATCGGGAGCTGGTCATGAGATGTTAATCGCTTCTCGTTACCCCACGTATACTACACGATTCACGATGAAGGCCAAAATCGGGCCGATCACCAAATCGGTCGCACGACTCAAAAATCGTCTCAAAATGGGCCAAAAATCGCATAGTGTAAGCCCAGCATTAGAGCAGCAATGTTTGTTCCCCTCAGAGAAAGAAAAAAAAAAGGCTGCAAAAGTACAGGGAGGAATGGGAAAAGGGAAACACCTGGCTGGGAAAATGCACGATAACACCTTTAAAGCGCACTGCACTGTGTGCCGGCGCACTTTTTCCATAGGCATGCTTCTAGTGGTGGGCACATGAAGAACAAGAGGGGAGTGAAAGCTCGGGGAACCCTTAACCAATTTTTGGTCCACCAGGCCATGGCAGAAGCAGATATGGTATGTAAACACTGGTTTGTTTTTTTTAAACCCTCTGGTTAAGGTTAATATGGGCATGTGCAGTGAATATCAGCGCTATGTGGCCAGAAGTGTGATACTATAATTTATTTTGTGTAATAAACAACTACAAGGATAGATGATTACAACAAATAGATCACTAATACATAAAAGTAATACATAGATGAATAATGATGATGAGTTAAGATGCGTAATCATGGGAACAAGCGGGTTTACAACCAGGAGCAGCTGATTAGCATTAGAAAAGCTGAAATAATACCTCAACTGAAGCCAATTGTACTAAATGCACTGTATGTGCACTGTTACAAGAATATTTTTGTTCTATTGCTTTCTATTAATTTATATAATTTTAAGTTAAGCAGGACAGAGTTCTTTTAAAGAAAGATTTACTTATATTCTCAAAAGTTAAGCATGACAGGCTTCTGTTTAAGAAAGAGACCTGTTTTACTGTGTTAATGTTGTCATTTTGAGCTAGAAATAAATGGCTAAATGATCATTTGTTTCCCATATGGTCATATCACAAAGAATATGCATCTGCTTAAATCAAATTCAAGTCAAATGGTTAAAAAATAATTTCACACACAAAAAAAGAGCTACAAAATTCACCACACTGGGAAGGGTGAACTGGGTTGCCCGGCCCTGGCCACGAGGTGTCCCTTATTTATTTTTCAGGGAGTTGGCAACCCTACTTGGACCAGACACTCACACAGCTACAGGTTCACCCAAGAGAATGACCCGTGCTTATAAAAGGGAAAAACCCAGCCATGCCTTACCAGGGACAGGTCCCAGTCTCAGGTCTCTCCTGTCACAAAAAAAAATACAATAAAACAAAGTTCAAATTTTTTGGTCAATGTGGAAAAGAGCATGTTTCATAAGGCAGTAAAGGTACTGGTGACCCTTTTTACATATTGATTAGAAATTCTCATCAAAGTTCAGTTTTTCATTGATTATGGTCCCAAGAAATTTATGATTGCACTTGCTCTATTTTCTGACCTTTAATTAAAGTGACTCCATGCCCATTTTGTTGTTTCCTAAAATCAATAACCATATTACACTGGGTGAATGTACTACTGCACATTCACCCAGTGTATATACTATGTGTATATATATATATATATATATATATATATATATATACATATACATATATATATATATATATGTTCTTCCTCTACACCCCCCCCCCCCCCCCCCCCAATTTTTGCACATGTCGAGGAGCGTGTCAGGCTACATTTCACTGTGTGTTATACTTGTATAACTATGCATGTGACAAATAATAAAGAACCTTGAACCTTGAATATCTTTTGTTTTAGATATGTTCAATTGCAGACTCCTCCCACCACTGAACAAAGTCATCAGTGACTGGACCATGGCTCATTTCACCCTCTTTCAGTAAGATGACAGTAACAGAGTCATCTGCATATTTAATATATGCTTATATTTATGTTTAACCCTTATGTCTTCCTTAAAAAAAAACTTACACTCGTGACCCTAGGGACCCAAAACGGACCTGCTACAAAAAGTGCAATAAAAATGTTATATATTAATTTTTTTCCACTTTAAATGAGTCAGTCTTTTAAAACTACTTCTGCCTGAAATATTCATATAAAGTTTTAATTATATTTCGGGGGTTTTAACCCTTTAAATCCCAGTTTCTTTACATGAGTGCACCATTTTTTTTTAGCCGAAAAAACTTAAATATTTTCCATAAAATACATTTGAAGTAATATTTGATTGTTATTATAATTAGGCCTTTAGGTGGGTCAAAGATTGGCACCAACATTCGTTTTGATCTATCATTATTTTTTTTGCAGGAGCTAGTGATGTGCGGATCGATCCTGAAATATCGATTCCTCCGATACCAATCATTTATGTTCTAGAATCGATTCTCACATTAAAATATCGATATTTTAGTAATTTAGGGTAAATTTGTAGTTTATCATTAACAGGAACACAGTGGAAAGAAACTATATCATTCTGATTGTCTACATTCATAGGAACTATTTCCTCTTCCGCCTTTCATAGTCATGTGCGAAATACGGCTGTATAAATGTCTCGCAGCCCCTTGGCGTGCGCGCTCACAACAATGGCTGAGCGTAATTGTGCGGACATATTTTACCTCCACAAACAGCTGAGACGTGGTTTGCGATACATGTGGCAAAAAAGTGAGGTGTTGTGGCCATACTTGCCAACCTTGAGACCTCAGAATTAGGGAGACGCTCAAAAGGGCTGTTTTGGGGTGATAAATACATTTTACAGTGTTTATTTATCGGATAAAATACGTTAAATGTCACCGTTATTATTGGCCGGCCCGGAAACAGCGGTGGTGTCCAAATTCAGAGGCTGCTTCCACCTGAGGACCTGGCCTTCATGGTCTAAAGAAAGCCGGGTAGTACATGACGAGCTCCCTCGGTGGAGTGAAACTCTGCCGTCTGCTCCTTGCTATCTAAAATATAACCGGGCGCTGACTTAAACTCTCGACCGTCTCACACTTTGTTTAATTAGTTTTCTGTTTAACGTTTATTCAGCTGTGTGAAAACCCCGGAGGAACCCTCCCGAGGGATTAATAAAGTTAAATTTAATTTAATCTAATCTAATAACTTTAATCTCAGCCAAACCGATTTACTCACGAACAAATAAAACACTGAAAGAGCCAAACAATAACATTTTTAAGTTATCAAAGTGACTTATATATCATGTTTAACCCGAGTAGTGAAAGACCGCGGGGGTTTGAAGACGATGTGTTGGTCGGCTCAGATATTTGAAGTTTACACAGCTACATTCTCACCTGAAAATATGTTAAAAGTTTTTTTGCGACCCAGAAAGAGAAATAAGAGTAATATTAAAACTAAGTAGCTGCCATCATTGTTGGAAACTGGAATTGGCTGGGCCGCGCTATGAATTCTGCAATATGGTTTTTCAAATCTGTTGTCTGGGTGGAAAATCAGGAGAAATTCGGGAGAATGGTGGCTCCGGGAGATTTTCGGGAGGGGGACTGAAATTCGGGAGGGTTGGCATGTATGGTTGTGGCAACATCACTAACCGTGTCAAACACCTCAGAGTAAATCATATCACAGAACACGACGAGCGTATTTTGAAGCGAACTGAAGAGGAGGAGAGGGACAGGTGCTGCTAGGGTGAGACAGATGTCTCTCACGGAGTCCTTTAGTGCTGCAGGCAGGCAAGGTGTTCAAATAGCGCACAACTTCAGTTTTTTATTTCTATATGATGACCTCTGCATTATTAAGTGATAAGAACAAGTAATCTGATGTCCTGTAATCATTATGATGCTATAATTTGAGATACAATAAATAAAACAAGCTTTTGTACAAAGTATCGGTATCGGATCAGTATCATCGATATCAAGCCTGAATATTACTTGGTATCGGATCGGAATGGAAATCAGTGGTATCGCACATCACTAGCAGGAGCAAATTAAAAAAAAAAACCTACACTCGTGACCCTAGGGACCCAAAACGGACCCGCTACAAAAAGTGCTATATAAATGTTATATATTAATTTTTTTTCCACTTTAAATGAGTCAGTCTTTTAAATCTACTTCTGCCTGAAATATTCATATAAAGTTTTAATTATATTTCGGGGGTTTTAACCCTTTAAATCCCAGTTTCTTTACATGAGTGCACCGGGGGGTTTTTTGAGCTGAAAAAAACCAAAAAACTTAAACATTTTCCATAAAATACATTTGAAATAATATTTGATTGTTATTATAATTAGTCCTTTAGATGGGTCAAAGATTGGCACCAACATTCGTTTTGATCCATCATTATTTTTTTTACAGGGGCACAGTAATTCAATATAATGGTACATTATGTGATTCACTTTTACCCCACTTATTACCTTGTTGTGTTCCTAAATAAAATGAAATTTTTTTGTAAATGCCTGCAGCAGCACCCTGCGCACTCATCACAAAGTCTGAAGTAGTGATGGGATTTCCGGCTCTTTTTAGAGAACCGGCTCTTTCGGCTCGGCTCACTAAAAAAGAAAAAAGGCTCTGCTCACTAAAGAGAGCCGGCTCTTTCGGCTCTGAACCGGCTCTTCAGGTTGTTTTGTTGCTTTAATTAATTTATTATTAACAATAATGAATAATTTTGCAGAAAAGGAATTACTAATGTAAAAAAAGTGGTTTTATTTATATATGTTTATATATAAATATGTGGTGGCCCCTAGAGACAAAACACGTACAAACTCCAAAACACATTTTTAGCATTAACTGAACTTCCAAAACAGAGCTACTAGATCACTTAAATAACACAATTGAAAGCATATGTGTATTATTTGTGTATTTACACACAAGCACTCATATATATTCAAATAATTTAAAAAAATGTTCATTTACCTGTTACTACCACACACCAAATCCGGTCGTTGGTAGTAGGTATTATAGTAGGTAACAAAAGCTCAGTGTTTCGAGTTTTTATGTGCTTCGGAGTTTGTATGTGCTATGGAATTTTTACGTGTTTTGGAGTTTTTACGTGTTTTGTCTCTATGGGCCACCGTAAATATATTTTTATTTTTTCATTCCATAAAATGTAATAAATAAATCATATAATATAAAAACCAACTATTCATATTTCAACCTTTAACTATTAAAATTTTCAGCTTTTTCCTTTTACAAATTTAAAGTGAAACAACACAAAACACTGCAAACCACAACACAATTAAATATAAATTATAATATGAAAACAAACAGAAGATGCATATTCTCTGTCATATGGACCTGCATGAATAAACTTTCTGAATCCTTTATCATCCGCAACTGAAAATAGTTGTGGATGATTACTAGTGGTGTGCGGATCGATTCTTCTGATCCCAGTAATTTATGTTCTAGAATCGATTCTCATATTAAAATATCGATATTTTAGTACTTTGGGGTAAATTTGTAGTTTTTCATTAACAGGAACACAGTGGAAAGAAACTATATCATTTGGATCGTCTAAATTGGAAGAAACTACTTCTTCTTACACCTTTCATAGTCATATGCGAAATACGGCTGTATAAATGTGTCGCAGCCCCTGGCCAGTGTTGCCAACTCCTCAGTAAGGAAAATCGCTATTGGCTATGCTAAAAGTCTCCAGAAGTCGCTAAACGACATCATCGCCTAATTTGCGTAATTGGTCATGCTAATATCATTGTAACCCACGTTGTAGGCGAGAAAAAAAGAAGAGACATAAAGTGAGTAAAAAAAGTCCTAAATGCATTTAGAATTTATTTAGAATTACAAATTACATTTTTTTTAGCGATTATTGTTTTGTTTTTTTGTCACAATTCCAACCTTATTCCTTTACCTGCGCTTGGACTGGCAAAAGTGACCCGAAATAGGCACTCTGGTGGAGTTACTTTGTGTGTGTGTGTGTGTGTGTTTAAGTAGTTTTAAACCTTGTGATCCACAAAACAACATAACAGTAAAAGAAGAACTGACTGTGTTACAGTCAGTGCGGGAGCAGAGGCTTCACTCATACGCGATTCATTTGCAGTTTGGACGCATAAGTGGGAACATCTCCTGCCCTGATAGCAGCTGGGGGAGGACTATCCTCTGCCCGTGAGCGCTTTGGTACAGGCGAGGTGCCCACAGCAGCACCTGCTGCTTGTTGAGAAGAGCGATATGCGCTTTCATGTCAAAAAGTTGTCATAAATAAGTCTCCAATAACACTAGAAAAGTCACCAGATTTGTCACTAGTTGTTTTTTAGAATAAAAGTTGCTAAGGGGTCTGAAAACTCGCTAAATATAGCGACAAAGTCACTAAGTTGGCAACACTGCACCTGTCGTGCGCACTCACAACAATGGCTGAGCGTAAACGAAGTCATGTGTGGACATATTTTACCTCCACAAACAGCCAAGATGCGGTTTGCGATACATGTGGCAAGACAGTGAGGTGTTGTGGCAACACCACTAACCTCGTCAAACACCTCAGAGTAAATCATATCACAGAATATGATGAGCTTATGTTGAGGCGAACTGAAGAGGAGGAGAGAGACAGGTGCTGTTAGGGCAAGACAGACGTCTCTCAGGGAGTCCTTTAGTGCTGCAGGCAGGCAACATGCTCAAATAACTTCAGGTTTTTTATTTCTATATGATTATTCTGCATCATTAAGCAATAAGAACAAGTAGTCTGATGTCCTGTAATCATTGTGAAGCTATATTATTATATTATTATTACAATTACATGAAATACAATGAAACATTAAGTTTTTGAACAGAGTATCGGTATCGGATCAGTATCGTTGATACCACCCTGGATTTTACTTGGTATCGGATCGGAAGGGAAATCAGCACATCACTAATGATTACTATACCTATACCTTTCTAATTTGATGTTGTCCCTGGCTTTCTTTCTCTGTCTTTCCCTCCCGCTCTGTTCCTGTGCTACTGCGAGTGTAACTATCGCCCCTCCCCCCATTTGCAGCGCAAAGCACAAGGCTCACGTGCGGAATGAAGCGGAAAAAAAGTGCGAGAGAGAGAGGGTGAGAGAAAGAAAAAAAAAAAAAACACGGTTTGCAATAAGGAGTCGGCTCTAAGAGCCATTTCGTTTGCAACCGACACATCACTAGTCTGAAGCACCTGATGAGTGGGGAAGGCACCGTCGCTTCAATATGTGTGGGTTTACCAAAGCTTCACCCACCTCTTCAACATACAGCCTCCTCCTGTATGCTTTCTGTTGTTTCCAGGATGGGTCAATTGCTGTCCACAGCACGTAGGAATTGTACAGTGAGACGTCCAGCAGGTTGTGAAAGAGGGCCACTGGCCAGCGGTTTGCTTTCCTCCTGCAGGAATAGGTGCCAACAACCTAACGAAAAAACACAAAAAACCCGAAATCATAAAACCTATATAAATATTACACAAGAATATATGAGCAAGAATTAATAAATCTGTGCGTAACTGATGCGTAATGACACCTACCTTGTCAAGGTTGTCGACACCTCCTTTGCACCTATTGTAATCCTGTATTATCACGGGCTTTCGTTTCTCTTCCTCGCTTACATCAGGAGTGCGGTGTTTTGTGCTAAGTAATAGCACATTCTTGCCGCGTCGGGGACGTAAGAGACGACAGTGTGGGTGAGAGTGAAGGTGAAGGCGGAGGAGAAAACCTCTCTTGTCTGGAGCAACTGAGGCGGAAGCTTGGGCTTGTTTTTTCGGATTGTGCCAACCAGGGCCAGTTTCCTCCTCAGTAGCTCTTCTGCCAGGGCAAATGAAGTAAAAAAAATTGTCACACGTGATGATGTTTCCCTGGAGCCCCTCAGTTAGTTCCAGTACCACCCTCATCCCCTGGTTAACCTCTGCACGATCGCCAGCTTTGCCGGTGTAAACCTGCAGTCTCCAGGCATAGGAAGTTTTCACATCACACACAGTCCATATTTTTAGACCATACTTCGCAGGCTTTGTTGGTATGTACTGTTTGAAGTTGCACCTTCCTCGGAATAGGACCAGCTGTTCATCGACACAAATGTCCCTGTCTGGGCTGAACAGCAGCTCCAGACGATGCGTCCACAAATCCCACACCTTGCGGATGGCAGACAGCTTGTCACGACGGCGTCGTGGTCGGGAAAGCTTGTCGTCGAAACGCAGCGCCCTGCTGATTTGTTGGAATCGCTTGTGGGACATGGTGGCTCGGAAAATGTCCCGTCCGGATTTTTCAGCCCAGAGGCTGCGAGTGGATTCGTTTCTTGACCGGTAAACGCCGGCCAAAATGAGCAGCCCCACATAAGTGCGAAATTCATCAGAATCCATTTCTCGCCAGGTGGCAATTGTGCGTCTCCCGTGCAGATTTGTTATTGGCACGGTGTGCTGCACAATTTCATCAGTGAGGAAGAGCGCAAAACTATCTATATCAGGTCCCTGATCCGTGCGGCGGCATAGTGTGTCGGTCCTGGGGTGACACCTGTGGCTGCTGGAACATACCGGAGCGTCTCCGTATTTATGGGCGACCAAACGATTTTCCCATTTTTTAAAGTCCACCCCAATGCTGCTTCCTCCATCTCCATCTCCTCTTCGCTCTCATTTTCAGAGGTTTCTTCAGAGGAACTGGACTCCGGCTGCTCTGTTTCCACAGAATAATCCGTGTCATCTCCAGAATCTTCGGAGGAGGATGACGAGGAGCTATCCTGGCACTCAGAGTCCAGGACCATTTCCAATACTTGCTCGGTGCGATAGTATCTTGCCATCCTGAAAATGACTACTCCCGCGCTACTGCTCATTCTTATAACCTCTGCTGCAGTGCACCTGCATAAACAACCTGAGCTTGCAGACAAAATAAAGTCTAATTTGGTTTTGGCCCCTGCTTTTATATTTATTTTGTTTCTATTGCAGTGTGCGCTTCTAAGAGAAAATACTTTTTAAGTGAGACATAGACACACTTTTGTTTTCTTTCTTTTTTGGGGGGACATAAAGAACTTTTTTATTTTATTTTTTTTAAACCACACACATGATCCAACATTGATAGTGACACAGAATTATCATTTATTTGAACAAAAAGTCTATGGAATAAATATGGAATTTTTCTCCATTTCATTCTATGCTCCAAAATTGGAAAAAACGGCGCCACCTCGTGGACAAATAAAAAAAGGATGCAATTTTAAGGCCATGAGTCCACATTGAAATGTAGAGCAATGCAGTAATTTATGGTATAATGAATGTGGAATGAAAAATAGCGTTTAACCCTTTAAGACCTACCATAGAACCAAGTCTGCCAGAGCTTATATTATATTTTTACATGTTGTAGTGCCATTTTTGGGAGCATTTCAAGTTGATATACATCAATACAACCATTATAGCCCAAATTTTAATAATATGTCTGCATTAAGTGCATAGTAATTACATAAATTGCAAAAAAGTGCAATAAACTACAAAAAAATTGAAAATCGTTTTTGTTTTTTTAACATATATTTCTAGTTTTTTAATTTAAGAGGCTTATCCCTCAGAACTGTAAATACAAAAAAGTTGCACAAAATAGTTTCCCACCACAGGAAATTTATTTTGGGTGTCTTCATAGTTTTATTTTTGAAATACACCAATTTTTATATACTGCAGGAAAAACGAAAATAAACATTATAATGCAAATTTGGGAAAAAACAGCATATGCATCAAAATAAACTATTTCCAGCAGTGCAATATGAGTCCTCAGCATCCCAGAAACGACACAGAAAGTCATAAAGTCAAACATAACTTTTAAAAACACCAGTATGGGCTCATGAGGCCCTGATGGTAGAAAACTACATTTCCGCAAAATGACGTCACTTCCGGTTTCGGGCAGGTAATGGCGGACATGCGATCGTTCTCGCTGAAGTCTATTTCAATGTAGGAAGTGTTACGAACAGCTGATCGGATCGGCAAAGTGTGTTTCTGGAATATTACGTTTTTGTTCCTGCAAGCACTTTTTATGCAATTTTTGCAAAGCTATATGTGGAAGGAAACCGTGACAAGCTGATGGCATAAGATGCAAGTACAACTCATCCTGTTTCATATGCAAAACAAATTATTGCGCTAGCTTACACGGTTCAGGTTCTACAGGGATTTCAAATGTTATATTTCTCAGCTGTCCCTCGTTTATCGTGGGTGTTATGTTCTAAAAATAACCAGCGATAGGTGAAATCAAGTAGCCAATTTTATTTTTTGACGGTGCAAAATGTTTCGTGGACATCGTGGACATACAGTACTGCACTTCAGAGTCACACTGCTAGCGATCAATGCTGCAATTCTGTACTGTACAGGAGAGACGTCACGGAGGAGATCGTCTGCAGCGATTAGGACGCAGGACACAATGGGATGTAAATAAAAAGCATGCAAACTTGCACTAAAAAATCTGCGAAACAACGAGGTGAAAGGTGAACCGCGTTATTAGTGAGGGACCACTGTAATTTTGAAGGTAAGTCACAACATACCCTTCGTAAATACTAATGTATAGAAACCGTTACCAGCAATCATTCATTTTTTGTGTGGCTTTTTTCACGGTTTGTTAACATGCTGTGTAGGTGTGTACTTGACTAGCTGATATCGATATAACGGGAAACATCTGGTTTGACTATTCTTCACCTGTAGTTTGAATGCTGAACATTTGCCTGTTTAAATCATAAGACCAGTCACTATACAGAGATGTGCTTCTAAATGTGGACGATGTGTCTTCTGCATGCAGTGATGCAGTTCTGCTTGTGTTGAGTGATGTAAACAAGTGATCGATCTAAACTCTTTAAACGTCAAAATTGATCATTAGATTTTTTGTGACACAACAGTTGTGAGTGTTCCCACCTTCTGCTCTTTGTAACTTAACGCGATCTTTCCGTTTTCGAGTTTTGGACATGATTTTGGAGTATATCTTCGCAGTAGCAATTGACCGCAAAGTAAAGCTACCGGAAATGTACAACCCCACATCCGGTCTCAAACCAGGAAGTTAGCATTTTCTCGTGCACAGGGTCAATACACCGCTGCTTTTTCAAATGTATATTGAATTATTTTATTCTGCTGTTAGACCTGGAATCAAAAATGGAGACTACAACGTCAGCGTCTTCTGCCCAAGCAAAGAGTAAGTGCAATATTATGGGTTGTTATTTCAACTTCTTAAAGATCTAAGTGTGTTTAAATTTTAAAAAAAATCTATAATAAAGTGACACTACAGCTTTGTTAATTCAAAAACAGTGAATATTACTTTTACCAAAAAGAAATGTAAAAAAAATCAGCAACTCATTTTATACAAAATTGTTTATTAATTTCACAATCAACAGAAACTATGATCTTCATCATTGGGGACAGCTACATCCGCCGAGGGGAAGCACGAGCGAGGGAGACCATCGGGACCAACCTAGGTCTGGATGCGCAGGTCCAGTGGTTTGGCAGGGGTGTGATGGTTTGGCAAAACCTGATCCCTTTTCTCTTCCAATGTCTTCGAGGAAGAGTGATACCTGATGTCCTGTTGATCCACTGTGGTGGAAATGACCTTGGCAATGTCAAAAGCGTCAGGCTTGTGGCAGCAATCAAGCAGGACTTGCATGATCTCCACCAGCAGTTCCCGCAGATGAAAATCATTTTCTCTGCCATCACCCAGCGATGCCAGTGGAGGCGTGTTAATCCAAAGAAGGTGGACAAGGCTCGACGCTTTGTAAACAGTGTGATGACTACTTTATTCTGTCGGTTTGTGGTTGTATTGTACATCATCCACAGATAAAGCATAGAAATCCTGACCAGTTTTTGCATGATGGAGTTCATTTCACCCCTTTGGGAAATGATGTATTTTTAAATAATATTGCCTTGTGTCTGAAAGACCAAATCCAGTAGGGCGATGCTGGCTTTGGACTTTCCACTAACATTTTGGCAGCAAAATCTGAATCAGGAATTTTATTCTTTATGCTGTTTTTTTTTCTGCTTTAAACTCATTTGATAATTTTTCTTTAAATGCCAGAGGAGCCATCACACTTTTCAGTGATTTCACAATTATTCCCCCTGTTCTTTCTTTTGCTGTCATTCCCTTCTAAATTTGTTACTGCTGAATGTTCTTGTAATAAATATTTTTTAAATCATCTCTGACATGCATGATTTCGATTTAATATTGCATTTTACATTCAGCAAATTTTCAGACTGCTTAGAAACACCATTGCTTTTCATGACACTGTTTTATTGAATCCTGTTAAAGACAACATGCAAGAAAATTCCATCTAAACCTTTCATAAAATAAAAGAGAAGCTGCAGTCTACGATTAACAACTTTAGAACTTAAATACATAGCACTTATGCTAGGACAGTGAAATAACAGTAAAAGCTGCATGTAAGTTCTATCACTAGCAGGATAACAATTTTAAGAGAAGCCAATTAAATGTATATTAAGACAGTGACTGTTGTCCTCAACATATTATTGTTCCATGAGGTTGCATGTTTCTCTTAAGAAACATAATGTGGTGTATTAGCCTTTGTATTTTTCAAATTCATTGTTATTCTATTAATTACTAAAGAAAGACTTATATTGTTAGTTTGGGGTGGCTGTAGTTTAGGAAGTACAGCTGGTCATCTTCTGATTGGAAGGTTGGTGGTTTGATCCTGGCTCCCCCCAGTCTGCATGACAAATATAATAAAAAAACATGTTTTAAAAGTCAGTATTTCAAATAGATGGCATGTCCATCATCATTAACTGCCACTGAGGTCTCAATCTGAAGACGGCTCCTAAAGAAAATGAAAAAAAAAACAAAACACAGACAGAGGAGAGAATAATTAAATTGTATGTATGACGTTTAGCATATTTTGTTATACAATTCTACTAAGCTGATATTTGGCAAGGATTAATTAGTGTGTCTGTGAAGTTTCTCAGTCCACCAGGTCATTGTAGTCTAAGGAACTTGGAAAGAAAAGCATCTGGACTTCTTTAAGTGTCTTGAAGATGTTTCACATCTCGTCCCAGAAGCATCTCATCTGCATGTCCACTGAACCTAGAACAGAGGCAGACAGACAAGCGCAAAAACTTGGATGAAGGAAATGTGAGAAGGACCACTCCCTGACTACTTCTTTAGATTACATTATCCACAGTATTTAAACATGAATACATTTAATCTCAGTAGTAAAAAGTAGCATTTTGCTTTCTTTTCAACATATGACAACAGAATGACAGGCCATCTTAGTTGAAAGCCCACTCACCACAACAAGGTGCGGGCCATGAGTGGGAACACGGGACAAGACATACTTGGCAAACAAGACAAACTAAGACAGGACAAGATACAGATATACATATACTTCATACACATCAGCAATACAATAAAAAAATTTAAACAATAACAATTTATTAACAATATCATTAAATGTAACTTTTTGAATTTTAAATACTGAATGCAAAATCATTAGAGCAAAACGTACTCTCAGTTTTAATTCCGACAAGGAAATAAACAATAACACTTCTAAGGAACTATGTGAAATCTCAAATTGAAAAAGCAGTGCTGTTATTTATAGAAAAGTGCAATAAAACGATCCTGTTGTGGGGCGTAATCCGTGCCGTGGCTGTGGGGGAGGCTGGCGCACCTGAGGTCAATCAGTGCATCACTCCTCCACTCCATATAAATGAACTAGGGCGTGTTGTGTGTTTGTTGTTGGTGGTGGTATGTGTTTGGCTGGAAAGCTGTGCTGTGAGTGTGTGTACAGCAAATGCGAATAAAAGGGATATGCCACTGAATGGCTTAGCCCTGGTTTATCAGAGAAATAAGAGAGCGGAACCGGCTGTTCAAACCCCCCCAAGGCTGCCCGCTGGAATCGAAATGGAACGAGGCGCAACCTCTCACAATGAACGTAATATGGTCAACACCTTGGAGACGCTTGCAGCTGCTGTGAAGGCTCAAAACAACACCATTGAGCGTATGAGGGGAAACATCAGAGAGAGGCCTGCTCAAAATGAGACCCTTGAGCGACAGTTGGAAAACATCGCGGAACGGATCACTGCAGTTGTGAGGTCTCAGAATCAAAAGAACGATAACACCATGGAACAGAAGTTTGATACCATCATGGGGAGGCTCGCGACTCTCCAACGGGAGATCGAGAGGCCAGTGTCGGAGTGTTAAAGAGCAGCCTGAAAAATTCTCCTGGGCTGCTCGCATGGAAATTAACAAAACCAACATAAACATTGCGGATCCCCATCACGGCGCCAGCTGCAGGCCCAAGGCTGGAGCCGAACAATCACTCCCTGATAATGACTGTGTTACGGCTATTCTTCCCATCCCATGCAAGGACACCTGGATTGGCTGGAGGACACTGTCTCAGCTAAACTATGGACATGCACACACACACACTTACACTGATAAGCACTCACTCATCCCCCCTCCCTTTCCAACGCCTTCGATGCTTGTGCCCTACCAGGAAAGATAGCAGTCAACTGGACCAGCACAGATGCTGCAGGACCGGATGCGCTGTCTACACCGGCTCTCTCTTACCCTTTACCCGCCCCTGTTGCTTGTCTTGTGTTTCTATGGTGTATTGATAGTCATGTGCTTTTGTGCTGAGGTGTTTTTTCTGTTATCAAACTGTTCTCCCACTAGGAGCTCAGTCTGAGTGGAGTTTTTTTTCTCCTCCTCTTACCTCATGTAGTGTATTTTCGTTGTTTTTTCCTATCAGCCTACCTTTCTGACATGTCTGCCCAATGTGATGTTTGTGTAAAGTTGGTCAGAAGGTTCCTTTGTAAGTGCGCATGCGTCATTAGCGTGCTGCCTGCTGTAACCCTAATTTCCCTCGGGATGAATAAAGTATTCTGATTCTGAATGGTGAGTCGTGGTCATGTTGTGCCTCCAACCTGTCACAAATTCACATCAGCAATTACAAAAGTAGCAAACAGTGGCAAGAGAAATTTTTTCTGTTTCTTCTGCTGATGCTTCAGTCCTGTTTATGCGGACTGTAAACCATGGGCAGCAGCAACAGAACATAATGGAGACCAGTGGAGTCCATGTTTCTCCTGCTGATGATGATTCAGTCCTGTTTATGCGGACTGTAAACCATGGGCAGCAGAGGAATAACTGGCAGTAACTGATTATGACAGCAAATCAAAATTTGTTATATTCTTTGACCATATGTTTAGTTAGTAAGTATATATTATATGTATTTCAATTCTAATCTAAAATACAATATATGTTCGAACAATCTGAAATAATGTCAATAAATCATTCAGCCCTAAAAGGCATCAGGTATCGCACATTACTCTCCATAAAAATGGATCAGTTTGGTCATCTGTCTGCGAACCAACTTGCCCGTTTTTGCTATTTAATTTTTTCTTCTTGCTAAGTGACTAAATCTGACTTTGCAGTACCATGTGTACTACAGTACCCATACTGTACAGTAATGCCACTGTTTTGCACATGTCTCACTCTGTATATTTCATTTATTTTATATATTTTATTTATTGTTTACTCTATTTAATTTGTAAAATATGTGTACACACACACACACACACACGTAGAAAAATATTTAGTATACACATCCAGAAATGCATATACTATTATATATTGTACATATATTTATTAGTTTCAGATTGAGCCATTCTTGTATTTTGCTTGTTTACATGATTGTATTTTGCACAACTCTGTTGCTTGTGAAGCTCGCACACAAGAATTTCACTAACATGTGCTGTACCAATGTACCTGCACATGTGATGTGACAATAAAAGTGATTTGATTTGATTTGATTTGACGTGGAGGCCATTTTCACAAGTACATGAATGTGGTTTACTTCAACACATGTGTCAAGCATATGGCTTTCAAGATGAGGGAAAAGGTTTTTTTCACCACATTCTTCCAGGACCTGGGTGACAATGGTTGCTGTGACTCCACGTCCACTGGGTAGCTGACCTCCATTGGTTTTGATTTTCCTCTGAATGCATTTTTCTGTTGTGATACACACAGTAACCATGTCTGGTGAAGGTTTTTGGAGACCACCTCTGTCTTTCTGCTTAATAAAAGTATGCACAGCACCTTCAGTTGTCAAGGCCTGTGAACAAGGCAAGCAGGTGATTTTCTCTTTGATCTTCTTTACTACAAAACCTGCGATGTAGCTGATCACCGCCTCCTTGTATTCAGACAGGTTGCATACATCTGGGAGGTCAGGAATCGAGTGATCATCAGGGTCATTTACTTGCACAAGGTGCACTTCCATTCTGCGAGCAACATTTACAGCTGCAGATGTTGAATCAAGAATGTATGTGTTGTCTCGAAGTAAACAATTGCCTGTACCCGTTTTAACTTGGTGTCTAACAAGTAAACGTTTGTAGGCTCCCCTGAACTGTCTGGCATTAGGATTGTCATTGTGCCCACCTCTTGCTCTTATGGTAGAGAAGAAGAGCTTTAAGTGGTTCTGACTAGGGGTGGGTTTTTATAATCGATTCATCGATTAAAATCGATTCTGGCTTGGATAACGTAAAATCGATTCATTAAAATCCTGAATCGATTTTTTTTATATAAATTTATTTTGCCCGAAATGCCAGAATCTCTGGTGACATCTCACAAAATTTCAACAACCACCAAACAGTTAAGACAGTAAATGAGAGCAGGTACACGGATTCTGCACATAGACTTAAACACACAGCGCGACCCGCGGATCAGAATCAGTTAGATGTTGCCTTTCTCACAGTCGGGGCTGAAAGCCGACAGCTCGCTGATTCTGATCTGTCGGCGGGTCCGCGCTTTGTGTTCACGCCCTTTATGAGCCGATTCTAAAGCTGTTAGTTTGATCTCTCTCCAAACAATATTGACCGAACCAGCAGCAAAAGAAGATCCAAACGCTTCACATAAACATCGTCATGAATTCACTCTGACTTTTACTGTTTTGCTTCCACCGCGATGCACAGCTCTCTCTCTCTCCCTCCCTCTCTGTACTTCAAGAACAGTTTCCCTTTCTTCATTATTCGCTTGCTTGTTACGCACAAGTCTACTGTTGTTTACAGCGCTGTCAGCCGCTGTTTTTTTCCCTTTTACATTCTTCCGAAAAGAAAACCTAATTTCTGCTGTTCAATGCTGAACAAATTTAAACTTTTTAGAATTATTCAAAATGCAAAACGCTTAACCGTGTCTCTAATAAAACCGCTGTAACTTCAGAGGTAATGTTCATATGTTGATTAATGGTTTTCTTTCGTTTTTGATGTACTGCAGAATATTTTTATAAAATCCCAGGAAAAATCACCTTCATGTTTTTCTGTGTTTTATCTTCAGCTACTTTGACACAAAGACATCTGCTGTGACGCTTACACCTGTGATAAAGTCTTGCGTGTGTCAGCTTCCTTTTTATTGATACAAAAATATGTAAATGTACTGATCTGAATTATAATATTTCTGAATGTCAAAATTTCCCAGATTTAAATCGAATTAAATTGAATTAAATCGAATTAAATCAAATCGTGGATCGAATCGATTCGGGACCTTGTGAATCGGAATTGAATCGATTCTAGAAATCAGTGATGATACCCAGCCCTAGTCCTGACTCAGTTTGTAGGTCAGAAGATACCTGCATGGGGCATCGGTCTTCTCAACAAGTTCATTATAAATGTTAAGTGCACTTATGCCATTAGCAATGAAGCCATATATGGCAGTCTTCCTTTTTGTGGTGTGAAGTGGCACCATCTTGTCATACTGCTGGACCTTCAACCCACGAAGCAAGGTTTCCGCATCCTTCAAGATTGTCTCAGCCCTGTGTTTAGTTGATGGCTTAATTGGAGCTTTGTAACCTTTTCCAAGATGATTACGGCTGTTGAGCACATCAAAGGCTGCATCTACAGTGCGCACAAACTCCACAGTTGCAGAACAACCTTTAAACTCCTCCAATTTCAAGCCTTGTTCACAGAACTCCATTGCATCCGCTACACTTCTGCTGAAGAGCTGTGCTGCTAGGTGGACTTTCATTTTTTGTTTTCTCCACTGTAAATGAGCCATTTTTAGTCTGTTACCTAGTCGTAGACCCTCTTCATCTTGGAGTTTATTAAGGGCTTCAAAGTACTTCCACTTAATCTTCCTCCCATCTTCTGTCTCAAATTCCATTGAAGATACAAAGGCATTACGAAGAAGCTTTAGCATCTGGCATGCATCCAGGATCACATGCACTTTTTGTGTGGGATTCTCTGGATGAAAGAAGTAGGGCTTCATGTTGTCAATATTTACCTCTGCGCCAAGTTCCCTTATCATGGCAAAGTTACTCGTAGGGGCATCACACGTAAGGGAGACAACTTTAACACCAACTTCATGAAGCCTGCTAAGGCTTTCCCGAATGACATTGGCTCTTCTCTGATCCATCCATACCATCGATGAGGAAGTACGCAATGGGAATTTTCCATGACTCATTGACAGCCACAACCATGAGGACAAAGGCCTGGGTGGCAAGTGTGTTGTCAATTTCACCAGTGCCTATATCTACATAGCCATGGAACCGGTCACCTGCAAACTCAGTCATTTTGTGGATGTACATTTCATCCATCATTAGTGCACACACCGTCTCCTTTCCCTGTTCTCTGTTTGCCTCCACGTGACTTGTTAGTGCTCTGAAAGATGCTACGGTAAATCCAGAATCAGCTGAGACACTACTGTACCAAGTGCGAATGGTGTGACTGTGTGGCAACGCTTTATTAAAATTCTCACGCACATACTCATGTGCTTTTGGGGAGTAAAAATGAAGTGTGGTGACAAACTGTTTCAGTTCCTCAGAATATTTAGCTGACTTTTTCCCATCAAGGATTTTACGCAAGATGTGTTTTGGAACTTCATTGATTGACTCAAGCAAAGATGCACACTGATTTGAGATCAAGAGCTTGTTCTTGAGTACTTTGGTGACATCCTTTAAGATACAAACTTTTGTCTTTAAACGCCTAGACTTTTGGCATTGCAATCTCAGCTTTTTCCTGTATTTTGTTAGCATCTCTTCTGAAGCCGGATTTTTACGCTTTAACGACTTTGGAGACTCAAGGTTGTAGCAGTGATCCTCTTGAATACAGCCTGGTTCTGTTAATGTGGTTGGTAATAACGCGTAACTATGGTCTCCTGGTGTCATGTTGTGGTCGAATTTTGTATGTGTTTGACCAACATTACTGTTCCCTGACACATCGCTTGATAAACCTGGAGAGCCACTTACCTCTGTGCCAGTACCTATCAAAATGTTACGTCTTGCTCCTCTCCCAGTTGACCTCACCTGAATACATGGAAAACTGAAAATTGTTGGAACTGCTGTGCTGCTGAGGCAACAGATTCCCTAAAGCAGCACAAAAAAAAGAATGAGAAACTTTATATTTAATGTTTTTTTCTTATAATATTACATAGGAATAGTTATAGATTTTATTAACCTTTGAGTCTGTGATGATGTCATTTTCTTCAAAATGAGCACCGCAAAGACGAGATGATGGCCCAGGTGTCCAGTCCTTCCTTCTCATGTTAGCCAGCCACTGGTTTAGTCTTGCTGCATCACCTAAAGGAAAACTGACCACCCCCACCACCAAAAAAAGACATGCACCTAAGATGACTGTTTAGCAGACTGAATCCAGGTGCAGCTGTGTCAGGTTAATCTGATTAGATGGTCATAATGACAGTGTAGCAAAATCAGACTAAAAAGCCTCTGTGAACTACAGTAAATACTGTCGTGGCAAGGCCGACCAAATCATATCAAACTACTGGTAGAATAGCTATAGAACAGTTTAATGTTAGTGACATCATATTAATTACCACTTTAACTCACATGCTCTTTTTTTCTCAAAAACGTAGCGGTGCAGCAGACTTTGTTTTTAGTTATGCAAACAAACGAGCCCAAATAGTAATTTTTAAAGACGAATTATTCACCACGCTTATTTCACTTTTGTTGGCAGTGTCTCCTGAAACGAAGTCTATCCATGTATTCACAATCACCAGTTAATCTGAGACACTGGTTCGCACAGCCAATTAACAACAGAGAGAACGGGCCTGCAGCCCCAGGTAGTAGCCAGTGGTGTCATAACAACCGCTAACTCCCACTGTACATTAATAAAATAATAATTCTAACCTTAGAGTGAATGAGACATCAATTCACTGATCCACACCACCAGGACATACAGCAATGACATCGGAATGTTGTTCGGACTGGAGAAGTGTAGTCGAATGGTAACAAAGAGAGGGAAGGTAGTCAGAACGGAGGGGATCGAACTACCAGAAGGCAACATTGCAGACATAGAGGACAGTTACAAGTACCTGGGGATCCCGCAGGCAAATGGGAACCATGAAGAGGCCGCTAAGAAAGCTGCAACCACCAAGTACCTGCAGAGGATCAGGCAAGTCCTGAGGAGTCAGCTGAATGGTAAGAACAAGATCCAGGCCATCAACACCTACGCCCTGCCCGTGATCAGGTACCCTGCTGGGGTAATAGGCTGGCCAAAGGAGGAGATAGAAGCCACTGACATAAAGACAAGAAAGCTCCTTACCATGCATGGAGTTCAGCATCCTGAGGCTGTACGCTAAGCGGAAGGAAGGAGGCCGGGGACTGGTGAGTGTCAGCACCACAGTCCAGGATGAGACAAGGAACATCCACGAATACATCACGAAGATGGCCCAAACTGACAGCGTGCTCAGTGAATACCTCAGGCAGCAGAAACCCAAGAAAGAGGAGGAAGGCGAGGAACCATCATGGGAGGACAGGCCCCTGCACGGTATGTACCACCGGCAGATAGCGGAGGTGGCTGATACCCAGAAATCCTACCAGTGGCTGGACAAAGCTGGACTGAAAGACAGCACAGAGGCACTAATCATGGCAGCACAGGAACAAGCACTAAGCACAAGATCCATAGAGGCTGGGGTCTATCACACCAGGCAAGGCCTCAGGTGCAGGCTGTGTAAAGATGCCCCTGAGACAATCCAGCACATAACAGCAGGGTGAAAGATGCTAGCAGGCAAGGCATACATGGAACGCCATAACCAAGTGGCCGGCATAGTGTACAGGAACATCTGTGCCGAGTATAACCTGGAAGTCCCGAGGTCAAAATGGGAGATGCCCCCAAGGGTGGTGGAGAATGACCAAGCTAAGATCCTGTGGGACTTCCAGATACAAACGGACAAAATGGTGGTGGCTAACCAACCGGACATAGTGGTGGTAGACAAACAGAAGAAGACGGCCGTAGTGATCAATGTAGCAGTTCCGAATGACAGCAACATCAGGAAGAAGGAACACGAGAAGCTCGAGAAATACCAAGGGCTCAGAGAAGAGCTCGAGAAGATGTGGAGGGTGAAGGTGACGGTGGTCCCAGTGGTAATCGGAGCACTAGGAAAGTTCATTGATGAGAATTATTTATTAAACAAATAAACATAACAATTTTTTTACTCAAGCAACACAACGGTGGCCCAATATCAGACAGAATTGTGAACTCCGCTCTGTAGAGTGGGCAGTCATAATGAAGCAGTTCATTTTATTTTGTAGATTCAAGCTGCTCTTTATATTTTTGGCCACCAGATGTCACAGAGAGGACTCTTGCGTTGAAAAAAGGTTCATTACTCGAAGCTTTTCAACACAAGCTGCAGTTCTTCAGAAAGCTAGAAAAACTAGAAACAAACAAAATATAAACTAGAAACTAAGATGACAAACAAGGAACTGATGACTTGGCATAAATGAAAGAACACGGAACACACAAGATGGATGATGCAACAACAAGAAGACATAGGACTTAAATGTACAGAGGTTAGTGAAGGAATGGGAAACCGGAGGGAAACACAGCTGGAACTAATCAAACATAACACAACTGGGGGAAAGCAAAACTGAACACACTAAAAACAGGACTAGGGACTATCAAAATAAAACAGGAAACCTGAGAAGCACACAAAGACGTGGACAGACTGAATACAGGGAACAGAGATATATCTGTTAGTTATTCCAATCACTCAGTCCAAACTTAGCAGCACGAGTTTCAAGTTTATTTTGCTTTTGCTGGTTCTAATTTAAGTATCCTGAAGTAGGTAGCACACCTAACTGAACACTCATACAAATGTTTTCACTTATTACTAAATCAACCAGCACATCCACAAAACTATTAGACCTCTCTATAGCTATGTCCCAATTCACGGGCTGCATCCTTCGAAAGACCCGGCCTTTGCAGTCTACGTGGGCCGGGTTCTCCGAAGACCAGGAAGGTTGGAAATGGGACACTCTAGCTTTCAGATTTGCGTCACCGCTGTCTTGTTGCTATCTTAAATATAACAGGACATTGGAGTAAATTCTCTACCATGTCACACTTCTGCTTAATCAGTTTTCTGTTTGACGTTTATTCAGCTGTGCGAAAACTATCATTTTAATCTCAGCCAAACTGATTTACTCAGGAACAAATAAAACACTGAAAAAAGCCAAACAATAACATTTTTAAGTTATCTAAGTGACTTATATATCATGTTTAACCTCAGAGCGAAAGACCGTGTGGGGTCTGAAAACGACGTGCCGGGAGTCCGGTGTTGTCGCCGGCTCTAGTGAGCCTTGACCACCCAGTCAGCTATTGAGCTGGTGAGTAACGGATATCTCAAAAAACTTCAGAGCACTTTTCCAGAAAGAGTAATATTAAAACTAAGTAGCTGCTGCCATTGTCGGAAACTGGAATTGGCTGGGCCACGCTATGATTTCTGGGATAGGTTGGGCCACAAAGGATACACCCGACCCATCCCAGAAATCTGGGGAAAAGGAGGACACATTTGTCGGATGCATTTGGAGCAGCCTTCGTTGCCTGTCTGTGATCCAATCGGCCTTTAAATACGGCCTCCGAAGGATGCAGCCCCTGAATTGGGACATAGCATATGTATATATGCTGTATAATCCTAACTTAATCTACTACATTTTAACATACTGCTGTTACCCCTATTCAACCAAGATACTGTAACTGTAGCAGTCATGTCATGAACACAAATGGGTTTTCACAATTATCAAGATAATCTGGTGTCTTACAGATCTGTCTGTCTAATGGATAGTGGGGAAGAAGTGAGTGAGGATGAAGAAGGTGAAGAAAAATAAACATTCCCCTGAGAGTGATGGGAAAGATGACAGGATTTCTCATATTGCAGCTATTTGCATTTTTTTGGCCTTTGTGCTTTTGAACTATTACAGTATAGACGAGGAAAACATTCACTTCTTATAAAACACATCTCTGGTGATGTCTTGTTGCCCTGCTTCTTTTTTTTTTTTAAATTATGCAGTGCAGTAAACATATCTCAATGTAATTGTTAGAAACTAAGATTTCATTTTTTACTTTTTTTTTATGACAGGTGAATCATAACTTGTCAGCTCCACTCTTAAGGTTTTTATCCAGCTTTTTTACTTCACATTTGTAGCTTCGGCTTAAGAATTTCACTCCCAACCACTGAATAGACAAAGGTTGTGTCCACATGATGGCTGAGCCTTTGGTTTGGTTTCAATGCTCAAATTATTTTTCCACAACTGTAGGGTAATAAAAACTAAACAAAAACAACAAAAACAAAATAATGACTTAAACACAGCAAATACTAAAACAAAGATGAGGTTAAATGCTCATTGAGATGACACAGTATAGCTTGTAAGGCAACCACGCAACATGTCAAAAATAGTGTTCTACCAATAAAAGTGAATACATAAAACCACAATTTGGCCTACATGCAAGGCATGCAAAGCACAAAAAACCCACAGAAGCCGCTTTTTGTTGGGCTTAACTGGCTTCTTCAATTGGGAGTATGCATTTCTAACAATGCATACTAAAAATTCAATCACAATTAAAGCTGCAAGCAGTGTTGAGAGGGCCCTCGGAGCCCAGTGTGTCGAGCCATGCTGAACACCTATTTCCACTTGGTGGCAATGGAGAATGCCATCTGAGCAAATGTCACACAGATGCGCGTTGTGTGTTGAATGGCCAGTTAAGATTTCATCTAGATCAATGTTGATTATAATCTAGTGTGCATTTCCTCTTCCCACTACTCAGCGCTCTAACTATTGGCAGGTATGACTATACTATTGGCATATCAATCTGTTCGGGGCTCGGCTCTAATCGTGCCTGTGAAGTTTGGGAGAAATTGGATAAAGTGTCCTAGAGTTACAGCAGTTTTGTGCTAGTTGGCGAATGACTAAAACTCTACGTGTCGCTGTGACTATGCTGTTACACAAAACCCCAAAAGCTTTGCAATTTAACTACACCAAGGCCTTTAGTTTCCACTGACCGAAGATCATGTTGATCTGATTAAAACCTTAGGAGGACTTTGTTAAAGTACGAGGCCAGAAAAGGATGAAAAATGTCCCTAAAATTACATATTAAATTCAAAGTGGCCAACTTCCTGGGTTTAGCATATGGCTCTATCAGACTTTTTGCACATCTTAATATCTTACATCAGGCTGCCAAATTTCAGACTCATAGATTAAACATAGTGCAGGGGCTGCTCTTTTGAAATTTTTAGGAGGTACTGTGGATCATTCCGTCCACGCTACTGAGCCATTTTGCCCTGTCCATGTCTGAAACCATTAAAATGAGTAATTTTTCTCCAGACCTGATGCGTGTGCAAAATTTCATGAGTTTTTGAGCATATCTAAGCCTAAACATTTCAGTTCAAAGGCACACAAGATCGACAACAGAAACAAATTAAAACAGAAAACAGCAAAGCAGCAGCGCCTTGCATCATTCTCTATGGGAATGTCCTGCAGTGTTCTTATTCTGGGGCAAGGTAATAAAGATGCTGTTGACCCACTACTACATCTTATACTTGACAACTCCAGGTTTTCAATGACAACGAAAGTGAGCAAAATATGGTTGGCAGGCATAACTGCGGCAAAAAAACTAGTGGTTCAGAGGTGGCTCCCACCACATGAACTCTTGGTGAAACACTGGCTGAACACTTTGTTAGATATCCTGTACCTAGAACTATCCTCAGCTAGAGATAATTATGCAAACCCCTCAACAGTCCAAAACTGGGAACTGAATTAGACTAAAAGACTACTCAGAAGTGTGAGTTTATACGTGTATTTTCTTTCTTTTTGTTTTAAATTACTGATCTATTGTTCCTCTTTCCTTATCTGTTACACCAAACTGTGTTGTCATTGGTATGTTGTGGTCATGCTGTAAAGGTTATATGAGTTGGGGTAATGTTCCCGGGGAAACTCAGTATGATGTACACTCAACAAAAATATAAATGCAACACCTTTGTTACTGCTCCCATTCCCCATGGGATGGACGTAGAGACCTAAAATTCATTCCAGATACACAATATAACCATCCCTCCCAAACAGTGGTCACAAATCAGCCCAAATGTGTGGTAGTGGGCACATCTGCTATATTCATATAATCCATCCCACCTCACAGGTGTGCCACATCAGGATGCTGATCTGACATCATGAGTAGTGCACAGGTGTACCTCAGACTGCCCACAACAAAAGGCCACCCTGGAATGTGCAGTTTTGTCTCACAGCAAAATGCCACAGATGCCACAAGCAATGAGGGAGCGTGCAACTGGCATGCTGACAGCAGGAATGTCAACCAGATCTGTCGCCCGTGCATTGAATGTTCATTTCTCAACCATAAGCCGTCTCCACAGGCGTTTCAGAGAATATGGCAGCACATCCAACCGGCCTCACAACCGCAGACCTCGTGTAACCACACCAGCCCAGGACCTCCACATCCAGCAGGTTCACCTCCAAGATCGTCTGAGACCAGCCACCCAGACAGCTGCTGGAACAATTGGTTTGCACAACCAAACAATTTCTGCAAAAACTGTCAGAAACCGTCTCAGGGACGCTCAACTGCATGCCCGTCGTCCTCATCGGGGTCTTGACCTGACTCCAGCTCGTCGCCGTAACAGACTTGTGTGGGCAAATGCTCACATTCGATGGCGTCTGGCACGTTGGAGAGGTGTGCGCTTCACAGATGAATCATGGTTCACACTGTTCAGGGCAGATGGCAGCTGAGAATGTCCCAGTTCTTGCATGGCCAGCATACTCACCGGACATGTCACCCATTGAGCATGTTCGGGATGTGCTTGACCGACGTATACGACAGCGTGTACCAGTTCCCACGAATATCCAACAACCTCGCACAGCCATTGAAGTGGAGTGGACCAACATTCCACAGGCCACAATTGACAATCTGATAGACTCCATGCGACGATGTGTTGCACTGCATGAGGCAAATGGTGGTCACACCAGATACTGACCGGTTCTGGGTCCCCAGACCCCCAATAGCGCAAAAAACTGCACATTCCAGGGTGGCCTTTTGTTGTGGGCAGTCTGAGGTACACCTGTGCACTACTCATGATGTCAGATCAGCATCCTGATGTGGCACACCTGTGAGGTGGGATGGATTATCTCAATATAGCAGATGTGCCCACTACCACACATTTGGACTGATTTGTGACCACTGTTTGGGAGGGATGGTTATATTGTGTATCTGGAATGAATTTTAGGTCTCTACGTCCATCCCATGGGGAATGGGAGCAGTAACAAAGGTGTTGCGTTTATATTTTTGTTGAGTGTATGTTTGTGATGTGCTGTATAAGATAGTTTTCCTTTGATCGAAAAACAGATAAAAACAGAGACATTGCATTACAATAAAAAGTGATCATAATCAGTCTTTTATGAGTGCAGACCTGGGTTGGCTGAAAAATAAAATATACTGCATCAAACTATCATGAGCTCTAGTGTCTTTTTTCACATTTTTGATATTTTTTCTGTTGAATGTTGGTGGAAGAGTTAGGAGCCTTACTCTGCCCCATTAATAAATACATTTTCACAGCACTATGCAGTATTTAAAGGTTTAAGATTTAAATGTCTTAGTCAGAAATCTACACTATTCATTACTGTGTCTTTTCATATGGATATATACACAGCTCAAGAACAGGTCTAGTTTCAGTGGTAGCATAGCTGCATAAACCACATATTGACTAGGGGACTTCCTCTGAACTTAAAACTTTAGAATCAACCGAAACCAGTGAGATTCTCACACTTCACATGTCCTGTGCCACAGAGCTGAGCTCAGAAATAATCCACATCCTTTCATGCAATGGAGGAAATTTATGTCAATGAACGCTATGTCAAACCTGCCAACAAGCCATCTATAAAAAAACCCACAGGTAAGAAAGAAATTACAAATATTTAAAGTTTACATTGTTCAATCTGTTATTACTATTATCACCCCCCTTCACCACAACCACTTTTTTTTTTTTAACTTTTCAGCTCCAAGAAGCTACAAGAGAAGCTTTTATTTAGTTGTTATTCTCTCGTTGGGGCTGCTGGCTGGACTTCTCACTCTTGCTTTCTACTGTGAGTTGTGTTGTGTTGCTTTGTTGTTGTTGTTTTCTTCTGTTATATATATAACATGTTTCATTCCATAATGGCAAAATTCCAAATTATTTTTGATTAGCTCGATTATAAATCAGCAACAGTGTTCTTTTGGCTCTCAAAAACATCTTTACTTATTTATCTGTATTTCAGACAAAAACTCCTCACAAGATTCAGCTGAATATCTCTCAATGAATAACAAACTTTCCTCAATAACCGAGGAGAGAGACCTTCTAAATGCAAATGTCTCTGCAGTTCATAACCAACTTTCTTCTATGACTGAGGAGAGAGACCTGCTGAAGGCCAACCTCGCTGAAATGACCAAAGAGCTGGAGAGACTGCAGAGTTTGTTCAACCAGAGTGAGTCCTTGTCTGAGCTGTTGTGTGTCTTTGTAAAAAATTTACACTGAAATTCAGTGATTCCGTTTTCCAGTGATAGATGGAAATATTTTCTCATTATATCTGAACTGACAGAAATTTAAGAAAGCAAACTTTAATCTTCATGGATATGTTTCACATAATCATTGTCATCATTGTTGCATCTCCTCTGCATTGCAGTGTCAGGATCACAAGGCCTTTTATATATAGATGTTATAAAATATAGATTCCTGTTAATTAACAGAGACCAAATAAAGTATTGCTGAATGTTCCATGTTGATCTTTAATATTTCTTATTTGATGTTTCTTCCAGAGAAAACCTGCCCTACAGGATGGAGAAAGTTCAGTTGTAGCTGTTATCTCCTCTCTGAAAACTCTGGTTCCTGGCATTCAGCTAGAAAACACTGCACAGACCAAGGAGCAGATTTGGTGGTGATAGACAGCCCTGAAGAACAGGTACAAAGTTCATTGTTTTTTAATGAATGTTGACTTTCAAACCCCACGTTGTTATGAACATGACTTTCCCCAATTTGAATAAAAATGTTTCCATAAAAATTTCATCATTTGACTAGTTTAACAAGGAACTATCAAAA
The DNA here is from genome assembly GCF_057382275.1 of Copadichromis virginalis. Taxonomy (NCBI): domain Eukaryota; kingdom Metazoa; phylum Chordata; class Actinopteri; order Cichliformes; family Cichlidae; genus Copadichromis; species Copadichromis virginalis. The sequence continues at coordinate 16,462,818 of NC_140633.1, forward strand.
TAAAACAGCAAACATGAGACTCAGACTGAGACATGGACTTGACACTTGAAGAACAGACATGAAAGCATAACATGGCTAGATGTGACACAAGGAACACAGGGAAGGCACAGACACAGAAACCAAGAGACTAGAAACTATAAATTACAATGAAGTCAACGACTATTAATAATTCAAAAACACAAAACATGGAAATTCCCCCATTACACTGAAATAGCATTGGGTATAAAGCTGATGAGAATCTGTAGCCAAAGAGACAGAAATAAAAAGAGTCTAGTGATTCATAACACAAATGTTTGTGTGCTTGTTGGACAGAACTTCATCGCTTCATTCACCCAGAAAGAGACTTGGATTGGTTTAAGTGACATAGAACAAGAGGGCACGTGGAAATGGGTAGACGGAACGCCTCTGACTCTGCAGTAAGTCTTTGAGTTCAACCAATATATTAAATATATTTGTAATAAACAAATATTTTTATAAATAATATTTATTTACTAAGTAAATATATATTTTTTATATAAATAAAGAAGTAATGTTTTTTAATTTATGTACTTCCTTGGTGAAGTTATTTCATCAAGAAAATAACTTCATTGACAAACCTAGACACCAGGAACTGAAGATCTTAGAGACTGTTTTGGCCTTATGCGGACATGACTTGTTATTAACTAAACATTTTTTGATGAATAATGGAAGAAAAAAAAAAACAGACCCAGGAGAAAACAGTCAATCCTATCATCCGTCCATCCATTTTCTTAACAACTTAACAATTTATTATTAGAGACAGAGGGTTGTGCATGTATCCATAATTCACAATGGGTTAAACATCCTATCAGTAGTCATTTTTCCCATATTGTTTTATATCTAATTCAAAGATATTAATGTTGTTTTTTATTGACTCACCAGATACTGGGCATCTCTTCAGCCTGACAACCTGTTGTTTAGAGAGGACTGTGCTCATATCAGATATCAAGGAACTTCCTGGAATGATGAAAGATGTGAAAATTCTCTCCAATGGGTCTGTGAAAAACTACTGTAACAGCTGAATTTGTTTGAAAATTAGATTTGTACATATTTTTCAAATTAGGCTATGATAGTTATTTCATTAGCATTTTTATATATCCTTTTCTGAATAAGTATTAAGATTTAGTGAAAAACAACCCTTGAAATATAACTATGCCTATAGTAACGAGTAACTGACCCATTTTATTTGGATAACACTTCTATAAACATACAGTCGCAGCACAAAGTTTTACTTTAGAGAATCAAATACAGCTCCTTATTAGGAAGAAGATAAAGACTGTAGTACCTGTCATAAAAAAAACAAAACAGAAAACGACTGTGGCCTGCTTCAGTGTGCTCAATGTGGTTTCAGTCAATAATTACCGTCACTGGGGAAATGGTGTCACCATGTTTTGAATAATTCTGTGATATTTTTATTGATAATGTTGGTTTGTTGCACGAGTTCTGTTTAGATTCTTTCAGTGGTTGTAACAGTGTTTTGGCATCTCAAAGATTAGACCTAAGAGCTTTATCTAGGGAGGACTGTTAAAATTGTTACATTTCAGTCTGCAACATTTGGGCATATCGAGTAATTTGCCATACAATATTAGAGTGTTTTTAGTTTGAAACATAGCTAAAATGTGCAGACATGAAACAGCACACAGTGGATTGTACTGGTTGAAATTTGCACTGCATTTGCATTTCATATTGCAAATGTGCTCACTTGCTATTGTTACTGCTGAAAGCATTTAAACTAATGTTATCTTCACTTTATTGTTATTATTCTAGTAGAAAAACTGAGATTATTTTCTCTTGCTGTGTGTGTGTTTGTGTGTGTGTGTGTATGTGTGTGTGTGTGTGGGGCATTTTACTGTACTTATGTGTTTTTCTTATTTTTTTTAATCTACTGTACAGATTACAGAAAAAAATGCTTTTACATACATAACGCATTTATTTTGCATTCTACTTGCTAAAAATCTGAAGCAGAAAATGATGAAGTCTTGCCATTGTTATTTCAGCTTTTTTAATCATTAAAAACATACATTTTCATGATGCATTATTATTGAAATGTAGTTTCCTCAGCATGTGTTTGACAGATATAACATTGTGATTCATCTTCAGAAAAGTGGACAGAAAAAGAGTTTGACTTCTGTGTCTTTTCACATGATTATGCAAACCCATAGAACAATGATATACCCGGCCTGTGATATGTACAAGAGCAGGAACGTTAACACCGCCAAGCAGCTTTCATGAAAACCAGTGGGAATGCAGCCACCAGGGGGCGAAATGGTAATGGACGTTCATTCACTTCCTGCACATACAGTCCAGATCAAAAGTGGCTGCAGAATCACAGAGGCTGGCTGTGTGAGCTGGTCACACTTTATACATGTAGAGAAAACATGTTGTCAGTGTTTCTGTTCAGGGACAGTCACCCAGCAGCAGCAGAGCCACTGAGAACATGTTGCTACTAAAAATCTACTTCTCTTCTTCTGCTGCAGCCAACTGCAATATATCAAGTCTTCATATTAGTCTGGGAGGAAGTTTAGTTTGATTACAGATGGACACTGACAGAATGCACAGAAATATGGATTAAAGTGCCAGTCATTGGGTAAAGTTTGATTTGTTTTTAATGAAAAAAAAAAAGTAAAAACAAAATCCAGAGTGTTTTCTTTTATTCAATAAAAACCTTTACCCCAAGTTACTAAAGTCATTAGTTTTGCATTGACTCATTCTTTTCAGGAAAAAAAAGTTTCACAAAGCTGTTTTTTTCATAGTTAAATTCTCTTGAATTCATCAGTGGTATTAGGGCTCCTCCTCTGCTGCATGTTATAATTGTTTAGGCACCGAGGGGTTCCAATTCAGCTGTACCGATGGCTTATTAGGCCCTGTGACAGACTGGCGACCTGTCCAGGGTGTACCTAAGATAGCTGACATAGGCTCCAGTGCCCGCCACGACCCTGAGAAGGATAAGAGGAAATGAACGGATAGATGGATGGATGATGGCTGATTACTGTGAGTCTCTGGTTCAGTAATACACAGTAGTGTCTTCAGGGTGCACAATTTATCCAGCTACAGTCACTGCTGTCGTTTCAGGAGATGATAAATCAGCACTGGACTGACTGAGAGTAAGAGGTGCTACTACTATTGAAGTAAATCCACTGCAATCCTATTGTAGCATCGTGGCTCAGCCAAGCAGCATACATGTGAATACTAAACCCTAAATATATACAGACCAGTCCGTGGGATTCTCCAGACCTTTTAATCACTATTTCAGACAGAATCAGTGTTTGAGTATTAGTACCTACAAATAAAGAAATAAATGGCTTCTGTATTTCAAGCATATCATTCGTTATGGGGTCATAATGTTTGCAAAATGACTGCATTGTCCTTACCACTCCAGTAAACTAAGAATAAGGAAAACAACCATTAAGTCAGAATGATTCTTCATGGAGGCCATTGGTCTCCGCTATAGTCTTTTATGTATTTTTCATTCCTTGAACATGTACATATACACCAATAAAAAATGTAAAGTTAAAAAAAAGAGGAACGTCTAAGCATCACTAAATCATTTCCTGTTAAGCAGCTTTATTGTATTTTTTAACTGTGTTGCTGAGTCACAGTTAATTCCTGTACCAATGGTGTTAAAAAAAAAACAGCTGAAAAGAGTGTTAATGTCTTTTGATGTGCTGACATTTTGTACAACAAATCTCACTCTTGTGTGTTAAACTTATACCTGGTTGGATTCTGATCAGTGTTAAGCCATTAAACATAATTACCTTGCAGCAAAATCACATATGAATTATGATTCTGTGTTTAACCCTTAGTACACTTATCAGCATTTCTCTTATTGAGGATGTGTTGGCGACTGCCTGAGAGCACTAGCTGCCACTACTCTCACCCCAGATAAAGGCAATCCCATCCTGTCCATCCTCCATCCTTTTCCTGTCTAATCCAAGTGTTTTGATAATATTTTTCACTAAACCCTGAGTATTTACAGGTCAGTCTGTGGGATTCTCCAGGCCTATAGACCTTACACTATATTTTGTATTTTTGTAAGTTTGTTCATTGCAGACAAAAACTCTTTTCTTAACTCATTCTGTCTTTTACTAGAATTTAAAACCTTCTGCTCTCAAAATCAGCTTGTGAATATTAACATGGAGACAACAACATGCATGACAATAAATATCCATAGAAAAATAAATCTGGTTCTGCAGTTATTTAGTGACATGTGAAGGGGATTTATGACATTATTAATTCAATTCAATTCAATTTTACTTACAGTATATAGCGCCAAATTACAAAAGTCGCCTCAAGGCACTTTATATTGTACACTAGATCGTACAATAATAGATACAGAGAAAAACCCAACTATCATATGACCCCCTATAAGCAAGCACTTTGGCGACAGTGGGAAGGAAAAACTCCCTTTTAACAGGAAGAAACCTCCTGCAGAACCAGGCTCAGGGAGGGGCGGCCATCTGCTGCGACCGGTTGGGGTGAGAGAAGGAAGACAGGATAAAGACATGCTGTGGAAGAGAGACAGAGATTAACAACAGGTATGATTCAATGCACAGAGTTCTATTAACACATGGTGAGTGAGAAAAGTGACTGGAAAGGAAAAACTCAATGGTTACCTTGGGTGTTTGTATTCTTTTGTTCATGTTCCTATGTTCTGTGTCCCCCAGTCTGTGTTAAGTTGGTGTGTTATGTCATTGCGTGTATGTGTTTCCTGTTTTATTGTGAAGGTCTGCGTCTTATGTGAGTGTTTTCAGTTTGCCTCCCTAGTCTCGTCATGATAATCACTCCCAGCTGTGTTCCCCACCTGCGTGTAATCTCCCTGTGTTCTCTGGGTGTATTTAAGTTGTGTCTTCTGTCATGGTAGTTGCTGGTTCGTCTGCGTTATTTTCCTCGCCGCCATTCTGTGTTTATTCCTCCAGCTTCCTGGTCATTCTCCCTGCAAGGTACCCTCGTTAGTGTTCTGGTTTCGTGTTTAGTTTACTTTTCCCAGTTTAGAGTTATTACCGTTCTGTTTCTCGCCACCCCTTTTGTTGTTCTTATCCGGTTGTAAATAAAGCTCATCCTCCACTTAAGCAGTCTGCATTTTGGATCCTATTTCATATTCCACACGGCTTGCCCCGGCAAACCGCGACAGATAGTGTCTGTCTCCCGAATCCAAACTGGAAGCTGGTTCCACAGAAGAGGGGCCTGAAAACTGAAGGCTCTGCCTCCCATTCTACTTTTAAATACTCTAGGAACAACAAATAAGCCTGCAGTGCAAATATCACCCTATTAGAGTGAAGTGCTCTAATAGGGTGATATGGTACTACAACTTCATTAAGATAAGATGGGGCCTGATTATTTAAGACCTTGTATGCGAGGAGAAAGATTTTGAATTTTTCTGGATTTAACAGGAAGCCAATGAAGGGAAGCCAAAACAGGAGAAATATGCTCTCTCTTTCTAGTCCCTGTTATTACTGTTGTTGCAGCATTTTGGATTAACTGAAGGTGTTAAGAGATATACTCTAAAACACTTCTTCAGTAGAGACTCAGAGAAGAGAAACACACAGAACTTCTTGCTAGCAAGGGCAGCCTCCAGAACTGAGACTCTGAGAAACTGCCCCGGTCTTTATTTATACTTCAGTGTGTGTGTGTGTGTGTGTGTGTGTGTGTGACCCCATAAACTACTTCCCTAAACCAGTTCATCTTTTCAAAAAGCACTTAGACTAGAACAGATATAGCTACGTTAATCCTACCGTAAAAAAATAAGACAAGGTACGACCTCTCCCATACTCCTAGGATGTGGGGGTGAACGCCAGAACACCCTGGAATGTTACAGACCTCCTAGGATGAGACATTCTTTCAATATTCCACCAACTATATACTTCTAAACACAAATGATTACATGCAGTATTCTACCATATGCAAACTTATATCATTAAAAGACTATACTGACTATTTAGTACAATTTTCCATTGACAGAAGGCTTTTCAGGGAGTTGTTTGGACATCCTGATAATAATGAATTACAGTAGTCCAGCCTCGAAGTAATAAATGCATGAACTAGTTTTTCAGCGTCACTCTGAGACAGGATATTTCTAATTTTAGAGATGCTGTGCAAATGGAAGAAAGCAGTCTTACATATTTGTTTAATATGTGCATTGAAGGGCATGTCTTAGTCAAAAATGACTCCAAGGTTCCTCACAGTCAATGTTCCCTCTAAGCTGCGCGTATGCGCAATTGCGCACTGCTGGCACGGTCTCTGCGCACAGAAAAAAAAATCTAACCTGAATTGAAATTAAAATTAATACGTTGTTATGTATATGTGTATATATGTTTTGCAGTGTTAGTCAGTAAGTGACTGGCTGCTCCAGTATGGGATTAGAACAATGCCACCTTATCCCACAGTCCAGCCAATGATGCGTTTCACATTCGTATATACGCAACTAATCAACATCGTTGACAGGCTATGACAGCGTCCTTATGTGCAGACACCGGTGTTTTAGCTAGCAAAGCAACGTGGCTGATGTTAAGTGAAGCCACGTTAATGACAACGTGTACAACCATTGTCTTTGTTTTTTAAGTTAGTTTTCAGCGTTTCTAAATCGGCAAAATCATCACCATTGGGTACATTAGGTATGACAGTGACACTCTTGTTTCTACTGGTTTACAATGTACTCACAATTCGAAGTTTTTAACTCCGGATCCGAGCTGGCCGAGTGAGATCTCGAGGGAGAACAAAGGGAAGCGGCGGCGGCCTAGAGGGAAGCGAGCCGGCGTCAGGAACAGGCTGAGAGCTCGTGCACACCGCACACCTCTGCCTAGCATCCTGCTCGCCAACGTCCAGTCACTGGAGAACAAGCTTGACGACCTCAGGGCCAGGATAAAGTTCCAGAGAGACATTCGGGACTGCAATCTCCTCTGCTTCACCGAGACATGGCTGAACCCAGCGGTGCCGGACCACGCCATCCAGCCGGCCGAGTTCTTCTCGGTTCACCGCATGGACAGGACACGGGACTCGGGGAAGTCAAGGGGAGGCGGCGTGTGTTTAATGGTGAACAACAACTGGTGCAACAGTGCGAACGTTGTTCCTCTCACACGCTCCTGCACACCAAATCTGGAACTACTGTCCATCATGTGTCGTCCTTTTTATCTACCTCGGGAATTTACATCGGTCATTGTAAGTGCCGTTTATATTCCACCACAAGCGGACACGGTCACCGCCTTATGCGAGCTGCATGAGGCACTCACACAGCACCAGACACAACACCGGGACGCTGCGCTTATTGTGACGGGGGACTTTAATAGCGCCAACCTCAAACGCGCAGCGCCGAACTTTTATCAACACATCACCTGCCCCACCAGGGGTGAAAGGACACTGGACCACTGCTACACTACGGTCAAGGACGGCTACAAGGCACAATCCCGCCCCCCGTTTGGCAAATCTGATCACGCCGCCATCTTCCTCATGCCAAAATACAAACAAAGGCTGAAACAGGAAGTTCCGGTTCAGAGGAAGGTCGCGCGCTGGACGGATCAATCGGTGGCCGCGTTACAGGACGCACTCGATGACGCAGACTGGGGCATGTTCAGAAACAGCTCCGACGATGACGTCAACGTGTTTACGGAAGCGGTTGTGGGATTCATCGGGAAACTAGCGGATGATACCGTGGAGACAAAGACTATCACAACGTTTCCCAACCAGAAGCCGTGGGTGGATAAAACCATCCGCGACGCTCTGAGATCCCGCACCGCTGCCTACAACACGGGACTCATGACGGGGGACATGGACCCGTACAAAGCCGCGTCATATAACGTGCGGAGGGCGGTGAAAGAGGCGAAGCAGCGCTACGGGAGGAAACTAGAGTCACAACTCCAACAGAGTGACTCTAGGAGCCTGTGGCGGGGACTAAGGACAATAACGGACTATAAAGCACCAAGTATGACGAACGCGGCCGTGACTCTGGCAGACGAGCTGAACACTTTCTATGCTCGCTTCGAGGCTGCAGCTAAGGTCTCCAACAATGCTAGTGTTAGCGGCGCTAACGGCTGCAGACAGGAAGATACTGCCAGCACCGGAAACGTGCTCGTCATCTCCGAGCATGAAGTAAGGAGAGCCTTCAAGAGAGTGAACACCAGGAAAGCAGCAGGACCAGACGGCATCCCAGGTCGTATCCTAAGAGACTGCGCATACCAGCTAGCTCCTGTGTTCACTGAGATATTCAACATCTCTTTATCTCAGTCGGTGATCCCCACATGCTTCAAAGAGTCCATCATTGTTCCTGTCCCGAAGAAACCCCACCCTGCTTCTCTCAATGACTATCGCCCTGTAGCCCTCACCTCAGTAGTGATGAAGTGCTTTGAACGCCTGGTCAGAGACTTCATCATTTCTTCACTACCAGACACACTGGACCCACTACAGTTCGCTTACCGTCCAAATCGTTCCACAGACGATGCCATCTCTCATCTCCTCCACACATCACTCACTCACTTGGACACTAGAAGGGGGAATTATGTTAAAATGCTCTTCATAGACTACAGCTCTGCATTTAACACCATAATTCCCTCCACACTCACCACCAAGCTGGAGCATCTGGGACTCAGCTCATCTATGTGTCAGTGGATCTCCAACTTCCTAACTGGCAGACCACAGGCAGTAAGGATGGGCGGACATGTCTCAGCCTCCACCACTCTCAGCACTGGAGCCCCCCAGGGGTGTGTTCTGAGCCCCCTGCTGTACTCTTTGTACACATATGACTGTGTGGCCACTACCAGCTCCACCACCATCATCAAGTTTGCTGACGACACCGTCGTGGTGGGCCTGATCTCTGATAACAACGAGACGGCCTACCTGAAGGAGATTAGGAATCTGGAGAACTGGTGCCAGAGGAACAACCTCCTTCTAAACGTCAGTAAGACAAAGGAGCTGATAGTGGACTTCAGCACTAAGCAGGAGAGGAACTACCAGACCCCCGTCATCAACGAGTGCCCAGTGGAGAGAGTGGACAGCTTCAAATACCTCGGAGTTCACATCACGCAGGACCTGTCATGGTCCTGTCACATCAACACCGTGGTGAAAAAGGCCCGACAGCGTCTCTACCACCTCAGACGCTTGAGAGACTTCCAACTGCCCTCCAAGGTGCTCAGGAACTTTTACTCGTGCACCATAGAGAGCATCCTGGCAGGAAACATCTTAACCTGGTTCGGGAACAGCACCATGCAGGACAGACGAGCTCTACAGAGGGTTGTGCGGTCAGCTGAGCGCACCATCCGCTCCGAGCTCCCTGACCTGCACTCAATCTACAGCAGGCGGTGCCGGACCAAGGCCAGGAAGATCGTGAAGGACCTCAGCCATCCCAACAACAGACTGTTCTCTCTGTTGAGGTCAGGAAAGCGATTCCGCTCCCTGAAGACCAACACAGAGAGACTGAGGAGGAGCTTCTTCCCGCAGGCGATACGGTCTCTCAATCACACCACCACACAGTACTGACCCACACATACAGTTCTTACACACACACTGGACTTTCTGGACTTTGGTTTTGCACAACACTGGTCACTATATTCTTCATTTCCGGTTAATACTTGTACAGCTGCTGTTATTGTGTATATATTTATTTATATTTAGATTTCTTCATACATTCTTATATAGTTCTATATTGTGTATTGTGTATTTTGTTGTACAGTTATTTTATTTTCAACTATAATTTATATATTTATCTTTATCTTATTCTTCCCAGTTAAATTTACCCTTCATTCTAATTTGTGTTGTACAGTTATTTCATTTTTAACCTTAATTTATATTCTATTCCTTCCTAGTTAAATTTACCCTTTTTAATTTTTCATATTTATTTCCTATCTTATTCATAGCCTTTTCCTTTTTTGTTTTCTTTAGGTCACGAGCAGTTGTCCAAGCATTTCACTACATATCGTACTGTGTATGACTGTGTACGTGACAAATAAAATTTGAATTTGAATTTGAATTTGAGATGTGAGCAGGACAGACGGAACAATTGATGGAAAAAGTGTGGACTTTATACCAGTTTTTAAATTGTGTTGATAGGCCACGTAAAACCAGAGTTATGATAAAAATATCTGCAATGTTTGGTTTCCTTGCTGAATACTATCGTTGTTTATATTTACTGCGGGAAGAAACGGTAAAAACGGCGTTTTATAAGGAAAACGCTCGAAAGCACTCTCCGCCTGTGAGCAAAAACAAAACCAAAAAAAAACCCCACCCTTTCCCATTGGTGGAAAAATATACCATGCCAACCAATCAAAAAATGATATGGCAACATGGCATTTAGTTTTTTAGGAAGGGGGGAAGGTTTAGGAGTGACGGTGGTGTTTTGAGATGTGAGAGATTTGCGACGTTTAGCGCAAATCTTGTGTAGTTAGTGTGTAGTGTAGTCAATAGTTTTCTTGTGTGCGTCAGAACAACGAGGCGGCTACTGAACGTTACAGGTGTTACAGGAGTGATACATCTCCTGTTGTCAGGCCTGCAGGTATCAGGCTGTTGTTCTCCTTTATCTCATAGTGGACAGAAATTATTTTTGGGGGTGGCATAAAAAATTTACAATATATATAATATACTGTATTTTGCAGACAGAGAGTTACAGGACTCTCTCCCAGACCACAGACTCATACTTATAATACAAGTCAGAAAAAAAAGAAAGTTGTGTTTTCAAAATTGGAGTTCAAGTTATTTTTACTTCCAATAGTGTTGACATACTACACAGGTCATGAACAAGATTTTTTTTTTCATCTTCATTGTAAGTGGGCTAAAGCAGTTAATTAAAAGTAGTCTAACATAAATGCTGCAATTTGATTATTTTAATAAACCTTGTAACCTGGATGGATTCGATGCTGGCGTGACCACAGTGCACACGTCTAATGTTGCTCACAGTGGTCCAAGGGATCGCTCAGGGAGTTTATGTGTTCACTCAGACACATGAAAAATTAGAGGGAACATTGCTCACAGTGTTACTGGAGTCCAAGGTAATGCCATCCAGAGTACGTATCTGGTTAGGTACCATATTTCTAAGATTTTCAGGGCCGAGTAAAATAACCTCATTTTATCTGAATTACGAAGCAGAAAGTTAGCGGCCATCCAGGTCTTTATGTCTTTAAGACATTCCTGCAGTTTAACTAATTGGTGTGTGTTATCTGGCTTCATGGAGCTGGGTGTCATCTGCATAGCACTGAAAATGTATACTATGTCTACTAATGATACTGCCTAAGGGAAGCATGTATAATGCAAACAGAATTGAGGTCTGAACTCTGTGGAACTCCTTAATTAACCTCAGTGTGTGAAGAGGACTCTCCATTTACATGCACAAATTGCAGTCTGCTAGATAGATATGATACAAACCACTGCAGTGCAGTACCTGTAATATCTACAGCATGTTCTAATCGCTCTAATAGGATATTATGATTAACAGTATCGAACGCTGCACTGAGGTCTAGCAGGACAAGCACAGAGATGAGTCCACTGTCAGAGGCCATAAGAAGATCATTTGTAACCTTCACTAAAGCTGTTTCTGTGCTGTGATGAGCTCTGAAACCTGACTAAAACTCTTCAAATAAGCCATTCCTCTGCAGATGATCTGTTAGCTGTTTGACAACTGCTCTTTCAAGGATTTTTGATATGAAAGGAAGGTTGGAGATTGGCCTATAATTAACAAAGACCCCTGGGTCAAGTGATGGCTTTTTAGGCCACAGCTTGAAGGCCTGTGGTACATAGCCAGTTATTAGAGATAGGTTGATCATATTTAAGATTGAAGCATTAATTAATGGTAGAACTTTTTTGAGCTGTCTTGTAGGAATGGGGTCTAAAAGACACGTTGATGGTTTGGACTAAGTAATTACTGAAGTTAACTCAGAAAGATCAATTGGAGAAAAAGACTTTAAATGGATATCAGTGGTACTAAAAGTAGCTGTAGATAATATTACATCTGTGGGATGATTATTGGTAATTTTTTCCTTAATGGTTAAAATTTTATTTGTGAAGAAGTTCATGAATTCATTACTAGTTAACATTTAAGGAATGGTTGGCTCAACAGAGCTCTGACTTGTTGTGAGCCTGGATACACTGCTGAAGAGAAACCTAGGATTGTTCTTATTTTGTTCAATCAATGATGAATAGTAAGATGTTCTCAATTTTCAGAGTGCTTTCTTACAAAGCAGCAAACTATTTCTCCAGGATAAATGATGTTCCTCTAAATTTGTGTTACACTATTTCCTCTCCAGCTTACGAGTTATCTGCTTTAAGGTGCACGTTTGAGAATTATACCAGGGAGTTAAGTACTCCTGATTTGATTTAATGTTAATGTAGCAGTCAAAGGAGCTTGCAAAGAAAAGCGTCTGGACTTCTTTAAGTTGCTTGAAGACGTTTCACCTCTCATCCGAGAAGCTTCTTCAGTTCTAAGGTCAAATGGTGTGGAGTCCCAGATTTAAACCTAGTGGGAGTGACCCCCCACAGAGGGACAAAAGGACCCCCTGATGATCCTCTAATCGCCTGAGCCAAGGTGTGAAACTGGGTGTGGGTCCCAATCAGCCAGAGTTTCGGGTGAGCTCATTGTGAAACCTGGCCCCACCTTATCATGCGAATTCCTGAGGTCAGATGGCCCAGGATGTGAGTGGGCGTTAAGGCGTCTGGGAAGGGATCTCAAAACTGGATTATAGATATAAGCCTGAAGGAAAAAAGAAGGAACACACGCATGTAAAGGAAGCACTCAAAATGTGCAGCTATCCTAAATGGGCGTTCTTAAAGTCAGCAAAGAGGCACAGAAAAGAAGATCAGACACCAGCGAGGGAGGATAAGAAGGACAGACGCAACAACATTGTCATCCCTTATGTAGCCGGTGTATCAGAAAAACTCAGGAGAGTTTTCTCCAAGCATGACATCCAGCATTTCAGACCCAGCAACACGCTCAGACAAAAACTGGTTCACCCGAAAGACAAAACGCCAAAACACAAACTTAACAATGTGGTGTATGCTGTACAGTGCAGCGAGGAATGCCCAGACCTCTACATCGGAGAGACCAAACAGCCACTTCACAAGCGCATGGCACAACACAGAAGAGCCACCTCCACAGGACAAGACTCAGCAGTCCATCTGCATCTTAAGGATAAAGGACACTCTTTCGAGGATGCCAATGTTCACATTTTGGACAGAGAGGACAGATGGTTTGAAAGAGGAGTGAAAGAAGCCATCTATGTCCACTGTGAGTGACCATCTTTGAACAGAGGCGGTGGTTTATGACTCCAACTCTCTGCCATCTATAATCCAGTTTTGAGTTCCCTCCCCAGACGCCTTAACGCCCACTCACATCCTGGGCCATCTGTATTCCATTACAGTTACCATTTAAAAAGGTGGTAATTAGAATACAGTTACTTTGTTGAAATAAATGGATTACACGGCGGTATTTTCCTGTTTCATATTGTCGCTGGTCAGGACTGTTTGGGTTTTGTTTGTTCTGTTGTTCCAGACGGCAGCGTTACGGTTGCCATGGTTACAGGATGACTCGCTCTCTCTGCTACTGTGTGTTTCCTGGGTGAGAGAGCATGTCACTACCCGATCCGTACCGGAAACCCAACCGGAAACCCATGTTTTGAAGGAAGGAAGGTTCAGGGCTGAAGCAATCAGCATCATGGGCTCATCCGGTTAGAATAAGAAAAAGCAGCCATCTAATTCAGAATTATTCTCAGGGTTCTCCTTTTATTCTCAAATAAATAAGGCAAAGAAGGAAGGAAACAAAGACACACATGGACTGCTACAGCTCAGCTGCCGCCCCGTGTGGAAGTGAAGAAAGAGTGAGCCAAAAGTGAATGCAGTCCTTATATAATGTGTGACAGGTGATTGCAATCGAGGACAAGCACCACACCCAATCAAAGGTGAGAGAACTAAACAAGGTGCATCTGGTGAAGTGAGTGGGTGTGCTGGGATGTGCCAAAGGGTGGGTCTCTACAACAGCCGCCCCCATATTTTCTAGAGAGAAATATGTTGATATGGTCAGGATCGATCTTCGTCAGGAAGCGGAGGCAGGGGGATCAGACAGGAGACAGGGCGGATATAGATTTTATCCTGTACTAAGACCTCCACAGTTCTGATGCGGTCATCTGGGCTTTTCAGCAGGCGTGTCACTCTTCCTACAGGCCAAAGGGCACGTGGAAGGTGTGAATCCATAATCATGACAACAGAGTTCAATGTGAGATCTGGGTTCTCCTTCTGCCATTTGGGTCTTCTTTGGAGGGATGGTAGATAGTCTTTTATGAAGTGCCGCCAGAAGTGATTCGCGGCATGCGCGAAAGGTGTCTACTTCCGGTCAAAGCGTTTTACGATAGTTACGGGTCAGAGTATCTGTTAAGATGTTAAGAATAATAAGTATCTCTTAAAATATTTCCGATAATGAAACATTTAATATAATGTAGACAAAAACAAAAAAATAAAAAGATAGTGACGGATCAGTACTCCCCGATCCTTACTGCGCATGTGCAGGGGTTTTCTGCCACCTGCTGACCGAGCGAATGAACCCTATTGTAAACTGAATTAGCGTCATTACAAACATGTGTTAAATTTGATTTAGTGATAGTCGAGTGTCTTTATGCTTGTCTGTGTGGAGAGGATTGATTGGAATAGTGATGATGATGTCCGCTATCACTGTCAATTGTCAGTAAACACTTCATCTGGCTGATGAATCTTCACGTGACATATTACAAAGTCTGTAATATTAACTCTGTAATTAGGCGCCATTCTTCTTATTTTACGGCGCTGTTGTTCAATCGGGGAACACTCTCTGTTGAGGAGAAAAGCATGAATTTGTTTGTATACAGATTATCCATAGTTTAAATGTCCCGGTAGTCGAAAAAGGAGGCAGAGCTGTTGAGAAATGCTAGGAGCTAACTGGGCGCTAACCGTATCATTCAAATATATTGAATGTCGCAATGCTGGCAAAGAGAGGAAGTGATGTAAGATTTGTGCATGCGGGGTACCGATCGAGTTTCCGGTACAGATCGGGTAGCGACAGAGCGCCTTTTTGTTGTTGTTGTTGTGCTAAGCTAATAAGCAGAATGCTACAGTCATAGGTCGTGTCCAAATTCATGGGCTGCATCCTCCTGAGGACGCATTTGTAGACTGATTACGTCACAGCGACGCGCCGAAGGCTGTCCAGATTCGTAGACTCCTCTGAATGCAGCCGACAAATGCGTCCTCCTTTTCCCCGAATTTGAAGGATGGGTCGGGTGTGTCCTTCGTGGCCTACCATATCCCAGAATTCATAGCGTGGCCCAGCCAAACTCCAGTTTCCAACAATGGCGGCCGCTACTAAGTTTTAAAATTACTCATACTAATCTTTCTGGGTCACAAAATAAACTTTTAACATATTTTCAGGCGATAAAGTAGCTGTGTAAACATCAAATATCTGCTCGGTTTATCAAGATATCGCATATTTTCAAAAGTGCTTCGACGTTTTCGGAGACGTCTGCTACCCACCAGCTCGATAGCTAGTTGGGAGCTCGAGGGTCAGTGAAGCCGCCGAGAACGGCACAACTCCCGGCACATCATTTTCAGATCACCGCGGAGTTTCACTACTCGGGTTAAACATAAGTCACTTAGACAACCTAAAAATGCTATTGTTGGGCTTTTTTCAGTGTTTTCTTTGTTCGTGAGTAAATCGATTTGGCTGAGATTAAAGGAGAGTGGAAAAGTACGAGTTGTCATCGAGCAGAAACGGGAGCTGGAAGCATGTAAGTATAATAATAACCACTGCAGCCAAGAAGAGTGCCTGACGAGCCCAGTTGTAAGTAAGCTATTAAGACTAGACTGTACACCATGTTCGTGTTTTCCTCCGAAACAATAAGTTCCGTTGCAGCAGCCTTTCAACGCCTCTCTCTGTCTCTCGCAAGCAAAGTTGACCCAGACAACAAAGTAAAGCTAGTTTTTGGCTACGAGCCCGACACAAACCCGACGTATTAGCCAGAGGTCCCTTTACTACGGTTCGGAGCCGCGGACCTTCAGTAATAGTAATAAATCACACAGCAATAGTACATTCATGTAGTTGTAAAAAGCAAGATAATATATTAAGTAATCCAAAGTATTCAGAATACGTTACTCTCATTGAGTAACGTATTCTGAATACGTTACAAAATACATTTTGGGGCATGTATTCTGTAATCTGTAGTGGAATATGTCAGGTTTATATTATTGGATTGTCATTTATGCTTAGAAGTATTTACTCATATATGCTTAGAGTTTTATAATCAATTGCATGTTGATAGAGGTCTGATCCTTAGCAGTCTGTAAAGACTCTGTGTGCCTTCCAGAGTGTTCTGGCATACACACTCACATCCTGGGGTCACAAGAAGAGGTCGTACCTTCTTTTATTGTTTTATGGTATAGCAAACACAAGTATATCTGTTTTAGTCTAAGTGCCTTTTGTTTAGATGAACTGCTGGACTACCAGACCAGCAGGTTTAGGGAAGTCGTTTATGGGGTCACATCTTGACCACACACACACACACGGTACTCTTTGTTCACATGTGTACCTATGTTAATGAACCTATGCATATTCATTAAAGTGTCCTTAAATATCTTAAATGCTTTCATAAAATATTATGTTTCTCCATGAATCTAAGAAGATCAGAACAAAATAAACACTGCTCACAGATATGGAGGATGAACATAGACTTACAGGAAACAGCAAGATGTTAGTGATAAAAGATGGTTTCCTGGCAAAAGCCAGTCATAATTTGATAACAAGGACACCCACAGTACAGGCACATTATGCAACAGCAGCTCTGTACTGGATGAGTTACAACATATAGTCATGCGAAAAAAATAATCATCCAAAGTCTGATAAAAAACTAAGTAAAATAGGATTCTCACAACCTGTTTATCAATAAAAGGCAAAATCAGATGAAGATCTCCTAATTGCCACTCTCCACTTGTGCTAATCTAACATTTTTAGGAGCTGACCTGTTGTTTTTGTGCTGTTTCCAAGAAATTATAATGTTTATACAAGCTTCTGGATGTTTTAAAAAGCAAGAGAGAGAGGGAGAGAAATTCTCCCCTTTTAGCACTTTCATGTGTAACGTTATTATCTCATTCTTGTGTTGAGGTTATTTTTAATCACATATCACACAAATGTCTCTGCAGCAATGACAGTAAATAATCAATCTTTAAAAACTGATTAAAAATACTATCTAGCATGTTTCTATATAGTTTCTAAATAAGAACTTAAAGGTCTTAGGCAGGAGCCTAAAGTTTTAATTGCTAACTTTCTGATTATTTTCTTTATATGAATCTGAAATCTGAAACTTTAAAGTTCTTAAAAAAACTGCGTAAAGAAATTTAACTTTTATTAGTTTTCATATGACTATCATATACAAAATTATCTTTAGAAAGGATCAGATCCACTTTTACTGGTAAATTAGTGCTGTGAAAATCATATCAACATCTGAAATGTGTGACATCCTCGAAAGTTCAAAAAAAGAAGAACTTGAAACTACTGATAATTTGAGGTTACAAGTGCTGAGCTACAGATCTCACCATTTAGGAAATAGTTTGCCTGCTTGTGAGCAATGGAGGAAATTTCTGCCAGTGCTGAATCTGCTGAACAAGACAACCCAAAACTGTCAACACATCACACAGGTAGGAAGTGATAGATTTATTTTAACAGCTGTTGTTACTGTTGTATAATTCAGTCTTTTTTTTCTTCTCTTTTCAGGTCCAAAGAGCCGTAAGGAGAATCGTTATTTAGGTGTTATTGTGCTGTGGAGTCTGCTGGGTGTTTTGCTTCTTATTGGATTTGTCACTCATGGTGTCCACTGTGAGTCTGATTCTTCATAAATAATTGTTCAAACTGCCACTGAGTGCTGAATTAATATTTGACAAGCTAAGCAATGTTCAAAGTTTTTATGGTTTAAAATAAATCAGAAGCAGTCTAAGTATGAATGCACAAGATGTTTTGTGTCTCAAAAGCCTGCCCTAATTTATTTATTTCAGACTTTATTATGATTGAGGAAAGAGACAGCCTGAATGCAAATCTCTCCACTGTGAGTAAAAAACTTGCCGTCATGACTGAGGAAAGAGACCTGCTGCGTGCCAACTTCTCTGAAAATCTCAAAGAGCTTGAAGTGCTTCTGAGTTCTCTGAGTGAGTCCTTTTATTTACCGTTGTCTTTACAGTGATTCAATTCTCTAGCAAATACTGTTCTCCTTTTCTCTCACTGAGAAGAAACTTAATTAACTTAAATTAATTAAACTTAAATGCTTAAGAGACCAAATATGCATTGTCATTTGGGATTGTGGCTCTTCAAGACTTTGCACTCACTGAAATTATTCGAAATTCATAAAGTCAACCCAAGAAAGTTGCTGGATGATATTTCATTTAATTTATTTCCATCCAGCCATTCTCTTGCGCTTATCCAATTCAGGGTCACTGGAGCCTATCCCAGCTACCATAGTGCAAGAGGCAAGGTACAACCTGGACAAGTGGCCAGTCTATTGCTGGGCCAACACATAGAAACACACAAACACACAACCATTCACACTCACATTCTCACCTATGAACAATTTAGATTCACCAATTAACCTAACCCCAGTAGTAGCAACATTGCCGACTGCATCACAAAATCAAACCAGTACAAAAATGCTGAAATTGATTCCTTTATAGAAATTGTAGTTACATTTATAAATTAATGAGTCTACAACAAATAGACCTTAATATAGGTAGTTACAGTCATTCCATCTAAAGTCAGACATTTTTTTTCTTTAGAACATTCTGCTTGACCATCACACATTTACATACAAATTTCATGGTTCAGAGTTTGAACACATCTAATGGGTTTTGTGATAATTTATCTTCATATATTTCAAGATATATATCTATATATAGCACTTTTCTACTCTGCTTGAGCAGTCAAAGCACTTTTTTTAACATGCCTCATTCATCTAGTCCAGGGGTCGGCAACCTGCGGCTCCAGGTGGTTTGGGAAAATAAATTAGAAGTATTTAGCTGAAGTGTATTTTATTTGTGTTTAGTTCTTTTTTTTAACTTGTAGTTCTAAATTGGAAGATTATTGTGGTATTGAAATATAAAAATAAAATTATATTTTATTATTTTTCATCGCTCAAAATAAGCGTCACACTCGCAGAAGCCAGTATACCCGTAGAAACGGGGTGCATTTATCGAGACTTTCAACTGTCAGGTCAAGGCTCCAAAGGCGATATGAGGGTGGCGGCTCACAACAGTTTTTGTTTGCTGGATAATTTTAGTTCAGCTGGGTGTCTTTCCTTTTGTTATATTTCTTTAAGAGTTCAAAATGTGATTTTCTCTGTAAAACTTAATGGATTTCACACACCTTAGTTGCTCTGTGGATTCTTTTAAAAAGCAGTTAAAAAGTTTTCTGTTCAAACAAGCCTTTTGTTGATCTACGTATTTTATATTCTTTACATTCTTTACATTTGATCTTTTACATTGTGTATAATGTCTATTGATTGTATTGTTTATTTTAATATTTGTGTACAGCGCTTTGTGACTGCCTGTCTGTTAATAAATAAACTTTACTTACTTACTTACTTTAGTTGTTCACACAAAGCATAAAGGTAAAAAAAATATATATACAGTGTTATCTTCATTTTAGATGTCAAAAAGTATTTGCGGCTCCCAGTGTTTTCTTTTGCGTGGAAACCGGGTCCAAGTGGCTCTTTGGGTGTTAAAGGTTGCTGACCCCTGACTAGGGATGGGTATTGATAAGATTTTCACGATTCCGATTCCATTTTCGATTCTGTTTAACGATTCGATTCTTTATCGATTCTTTTTAAAAAGGAGAACCCTAAGGTCGATTAGCTTAGAACTTTGTTTTATATCTTATCTTTGAACAAGATAGAAATTTAGGAGTAACATGGCCTTACAAACCTAACAGTGAGATCTTAAGAGATCCACAGCCTACGGCTCTTTAATGGGGTGTCACAGAGTCCCCAGGAAAAAAATTTTTTAAATGTAAAACAATAAAATAAATATTCTTCTGTAGCAATAACAAAGTATAACATAAATTATTCTGTAGCAATTACACAAGAATATCCAGTAATGTCCCTGCCTACAATTAAACACATTCACTTACCGAAAATCGGGGGCATCTGCTGTGGCAAATGGGTGCAAGCCTTTTACCTCAAACTTAGTCACTGCTCGGTGACATTTGTCTATCCTGGCCTGAAAGGAGATGCTACCGGTAGACTGCAGCGAGAACTGCCAGCCAGACTCTGTCTCTCTCATCATGGTCACCTAAATGCACAATAATGGCAGGTTTTGTAATAAGGCAGATCGCGCTAACATAATATGCGCTGTTAGGTGATTATTTACCTGCCGCATTAACGGGAGAGGACGTGCAAACGTTACCGCTGCTGCTGGGTTGAGATTCACGAGTCCGGAGCGGAATTAAAAACACGACATTCATTTAAGGTCATCGCGTGTTTTGTGAGCAAATGCTTTTGCATATTCGTAGTGTTTCCTCCCTTAAATAATAATAATAATGGATTGGATTTATATAGCGCTTTTCAAGGCACCCAAAGCGCCAAAATATCTACTTTGCAAGTATTGCAAGCTGCCCTGTTGTCATCCGTTCTTGTAAAGTATGACCAAACTTTTGAGCGTTTGAGCCGCTTAGGCGCCGTGTTTCCTGCCAGGTAAATGACGCTCCGCAACGTGGTGACGTCATTCGGGCGACTGGAATCGATAAGGGAATCATTTGCAAAAATTCTCAACAAGAACCGGGTTTTGATACCCATCCCTACCCCTGACCTAGTCGAACATTCATACAAGCACTTTTCTTTGCAGGAGTGCTGGACTTTTTTCATATTTTAACTAGTCAAGACTTTTTTGATGTATTACAGATTCTGATTTATTTTGATGGTAATAAAGGTCTGTGAAAATTTCAGTCTTTTATCTCTAAAATGTTTTCAGATGTTCAAAAACTGCCTGAGATATCAATGTGTGAACAAAAGGCCTGAAAGTGGGTTAACAGACACATCTACCCATTGTCTTCCACTTATCCAGTTCAGGGTCTTGGAAGGTTTTGTGCCTATCCCAGCTGCTGTGGAGTGAGAGTGAGCGTACAGCCTGGTCAGGTCACCAGTCTGTCACGGTGCTAATACAACAGTTCTGACCACGATGCAGTCATAATATTTGTGGGCAGTCTCATCAGCAACATGGTCATTCCAGCCAAGACAATTATAGTTTAGTATCAGAAATGAAACTGATCACAACAAATAAAAAAGCACACCATTGATAAACTGGATCTGGGTCCAACTTCCACCAAGAAGGTGGTTACACAAATTTGTCTAGAGTGTTTTCATTGTCTTATTTTTTCAGACAGTCCACTCTGTTTTAATTTCCCCGCAGGAAATGTGTCCTTCTGGCTTTACTGTTCTTGTTGGTGTGATTGATAAAAGCAAAACTATTGAAGTACTAAAATTCCAATTAATTGAACAGATCAAATGAGCATTGTTATAGAGTTCTTTAAATATAATTCAGTAACTTGCTGAACTGGTATTTGTTGGTAATGTCTTCCAGAAAAAACATGTCCTTTAGGATGGAGTAAGTTCAACCATAGCTGCTATCTCCTCTCTGAAAGATCTGATTCCTGGAATGCAGCCAGAATGGACTGCAGAGCCAGAGGAGGAGATCTGGTGGTTATTGACAGCTCTGAAGAACAGGTACAGTGTTTATGTATATGAAAGGCCAGGAGTGACAAAATGAATTAATTAAACACACCATTAAATAATTAATTAAAATTTGAATTAATTAATAAATAAATATTTAAGTAATTAATTACATGCCTATTCATCTATTTAAAACATTTAATAAATTATTTAATGATGTATTTTTTTAATTCATTTTGGGACTCCTGATCCTCACCCGTAATTATATATAAATAATAAATAAGGATTTCGCTTACAACTGGGACCACTGTTACCCTCACCCTCCATCATCTTCCCGAGCTATTTCTCGAGCTTCTCGTGTTCCTTCTTCCTGATATTGCTGTCATTTGGAACCGCTACATCGATCGCTACGGCTGTCTTCTTCCGTTTGTCTACCACCACTATGTCCGGTTGGTTAGCCACCACCATTTTGTCCGTCTCTATCTGGAAGTCCCACAGGATCTCAGCTCGGTCATTCTCCACCACCCTTGGGGGCATCTCCCATTTTGACCTCAGGACTTCCAGGTTATACTCGGCACAGATGTTCCTGTACACTAAGCTGGCCACTTGGTTATGGCGTTCCATGTATGCCTTGCCTGCTAGCATCTTGCACCCTGCTGTTATGTGCTGGATTGTCTCTGGGGCATCTTTACATAGCCGGCACCTGAGGCCTTGCCTGGTGTGATAGACCCCAATCTCTGTGGATCTTGTGCTCAGAGCTTGTTCCTGTGCTGCCATGATTAGAGCCTCCGTGCTGTTTTTCAGTCCAGCTTTGTCCAGCCAATGGCAGCATTTCTGGATATCAGCCACCTCCTCTATCTGCCAGTGGTACATGCCATGGGGGGGCCTGTCCTTCCATAATGGTTCCTCGCCTTCCTTCTCTTCCTTGGGTTTCTGCTGCCTGAGGTATTCACTCTACACGCTGTCAGTTGGGGCCATCTTATCCTATTACTAAAATACATTTTCTGTTTTTCTTTTCTTATTTGGTGAATAGTTTTACTATAAAAAAATGAACATTTTTCTTAACGTTAACACAATTAGAATAAAGTTAAAAAACCATGATGAATATGGTAATTTTACATTACATTTTCTGAATTAAAGTGTATCAGCAAAATCTCTTTAAATTTTTTATTAACTTTTTTAAATGAAGGGTAAAGGTTTTTCATAAAATAAAAAAAAAACAGCCTGTTGATAGTGGGGCCAATTAGGAGCTGCCAGGTCAAAACCAACCCAAAACAGCTCACCCAAGGAGGGGCCTGCCGAGACTCTTAAAGGCACAGTACACACATATAAAAAACAATACAGACATACTGACACGCCCTGATTCTGTATATGTCCAGGGCTGTAACACCACTGAGAGAATATATTAACATCTTGATCACCTTGTTTAGACAGCATCAACAAGTTTTTGGTGACAATGATTTATTGATTGTTGAAAAAGATTTACAGCATGCTGCAGGTTAACGAGAGTGATTTACTATATTTGTTGTTGTGAAATTTATCTTCAGTAAAACAGTGCTGCTGTTTCATGCCCTTGTGTTTAGCTCTTTGTGCTTGGAGAGAAATCCTGCTTGTGCAAATCAACTCATTTTTGACTGATGGGGTGCAGTAGTATAAAGGAGAAGGGTGGTCCTAATGTGATTGGTCACCTTGATGGACACTTCAGGTTACTGCGTTAAATTCAGTTACACAGTGAAAGTGACATAGGCGCTGCTTGTGTCCGTATTTGTTTACATTTTGAAAGACAAAGCTTACCAAATTATCAACAGTTAATGTTTGATGCGTAGCAGTGGAAATGCAAACAACCATCACTGTATTACTTTACTGCTGAACAAATCCTACAAACCAGAGCAATCTAAGTTAAGTTCTGAAGTTGTGAAGCCATGTCACAGCTGTCCCATTAATCTATTGTACAGTATTACAAAGCTTTTATGACTGAAAAAACACATAACGAGGATCAGGAAAAGAAGTGTGCATCAGAACCTCTAAGGGCCAAATTTTTACTTTCGCCAAAATGCAGACATTTAAACCTTTGAACAAAAAGTTGCTCAGTCTGCATCAAACACATGTAACTGCACATACCATAACTGGACAGGAGTGCTTCAAAACGTGTCCTAGAATTATATGTTTTTCAGTATTAAAGTGAAGCCAGTGATAAATCAGTACATTCACTGGTGCACAGAACATCCCATGTAGCACAATTAGATTCATATGAATACAATACAATACAATACAATACAGTTTTATTTATATAGCACATTTAAAAACCCGAAGGCACACCAAAGTGCTTCACAGTAATATGGAGAGTCAACATAAGTCAATAACAGGGTACAAATCGGGCACTAGCACAGACAGGATAGAGGCAGTAACAGACCAGGAGAATTAGATAAATACAAAATCTGCTAAGAAGACAAAAACAGCAGTAAAATTAATAATAAAATAATAAATTTAATAAAATCTAATAAAATATTTAAAAGTTTAAAATTTAAAAGATTTAAAAGGGTATTAACTGGTCAGGAAAGCCAAGTCAAATAGATATGCTTTTAATCTTGATTTAAGGGATTGGATAGAGTCCAAGGCTCGAATAGAAGCAGGGAGGCTATTCCAAAGGTTGGGTGCAGCTGAAGCAAAGGCACGATCGCCTCTGGTCTTCAGTCTAAACTTAGGTTGGGCCAGGAGTAATTGACCTGATGATCTTAATGCACAACAAGGAGTGTACAGATTGAGGAGGTCAGTGAGGTAGCTGGGCGCAATGTTATTCAGGATTTTAAAAGTGAGTAGCAAGATTTTAAACTCAATGCGATATTTGATTGTTAACCAGTGTAGATCAACAAGAGCCGGAGTAATAGGGTCAAATTTTCTAGTTCCAGTAAGAAGGCCGCAGCATTCTGAACGAGTTGCAGCCTTCGAAGAGAGAAGGCTTGGAGACCACAGTAGAGAGAATTACAATAATCTAACCTGGAGGTCACAAAAGCGTGGATAGGTTTTTCCAGGTCCTTGTGCGGTATATAATGCTTACCTTTAGAAATATGGCGCAGTAGAAAAAAAACAGATTTAACTACAGATGATACTTGCTTATCGAGCTTAAAGGAGCTATACAAATAGACACCCAGGTTACGCATAGAATCACAGAGAGAGTTAGCTAGGGGCCCCAGCAGGGCAACAAGCTGGTCTCGAGGAATATGGCTGTTGAACACCATAACTTCAGTTTTTTTCTCATTTAAAACGAGAGAATTTTCTGACAGCCAATCTTTAACCTCTCTCAGGCAATCGTACAGGGAGTTCAGTGATGCTGACAAATCATCAGTCAGTTGACAATAGATTTGAATGTCATCAGCGTAAAAGTGATAAGAAATATTGTATTTTTGAAATATGGAGCCCAAGGGTAGCATATACAAAGAGAATAATAAGGGGCTCAATACAAACCCCTGGGGCACACCACAACAGAGAGGGGCAACAGAGGAATGAATCAACTAACAAATTGTGGTATGATTTAGCTACAGTGAATTAGCTTCAGTTGTGGTGTACAATTTAAAGACTAAACAATTATTTAGAGTTTGAAGACTGTTTTAATGCAGAATATTTATACATTTTACTGTAATAAAAATGTATTTTTTACTGAATAAAAACATTGATCAAACCAAAATTTAAGTAATTTAAAGAAAATTGTACAGCAAATATTTGAGCAGTGACAACAGACAGCAGACAGATGTGTGCTGGTCCAAGACCCGAGACCACAGTGATGAATCTACAGTAGACATGACTAAAGTAAATCTGCTGGTTAGCTGCACAGATACAGTAAAACCACAAAGCATAAAAACTAGTGCTGTCAAAATTAACACGTTAATTGTTGAGATCAACGTGAAATATTTAATGCGTTAAAAATTTTAATGCAATTAGCGCAGTAGGGATGGCTATTGATAAGATTTTCACGATTCCGATTGCATTTTCGATTCTTTTTAATGATTCGATTCTTTATCGATTCTTTTTTAAAAAGGAGAACACTAAGGTCGATTAGTTTTGAACTTTGTTTTATATCTTAACATGGCCTTACAGACCCAACAGTGAGACCTTAAGAGATCCACAGCCTACGGCTCTTCAATGGGGTGTCACAGAGTCCCCAGGAAAAAAATTTGTAAATGTAAAACAATAAAATAAATATTCTTCTGTAGCAATAACAAAGTATAACATAAATTATTCTGTAGCAATTACACAAGAATATCCAGTAATGGCCCTGCCTACAATTAAACACATTCACTTACCGAAAATCGGGGGCATCTGCTGTGGCAAATGGGTGCAAGCCTTTTACCACAAACTTAGTCACTGCTCGGTGACATTTGTCTATCCTGGCCTGAAAGGAGACGATACCGGTAGACTGCAGCGAGAACTGCCAGCCAGACTCTGTCTGTCTCATCATGGTCACCTAAATGCACAATAATAGCAGGTTTTGTAATAAGGCAGCTCGCGCTAACATAATATGCACTGTTAGTTGCATTAACGGGAGAGGACGTGCAAACGTTACCACTGCTGCTGGGTTGAGATTCACGAGTCCGGAGAAGAATTAAAAACACGACATTCATTTAAGGTCATCGCGTGTTTTGTGAGCAAATGTTTTTGCATATTCGTAGTGTTTCCTCTCTAAATGAAATATCTACTTTTCAAGTATTGCAAGTTGTCCTGTTGTCATCCGTTCTTGGAAAATGTAACCAAACTTTTGAGCGTTTGAGCCGTCATGTTTCCTGCCAGGTAAATGACGTCCCGCAACATGGTGACGTCATTTGGGGCGACTGGAATCAATAGGGGAATCCTTTGCAAAAATGGCAAACAATTCCAAGGAATTGAAACAGTGGGAACTGGTTCTCGACAAGAACCGGGTTTCGATACCCATCCCTAAAGCACAGTTTTGGGGGTTTTTTTTATTTCCTGTAATCTAAGATCTTTAAACTCATGAGCAGCTCTGGAGGAGGGGGCAGCATTGTTCTATGCTGGCATTTGGCCTGATAGAAATGATTAGAAGAAAAAGAAGTGATACCATGCTACTATAGCTAACACATGCGAGCATGGAGGAAGACGGACTTTTGGGTGGAAAGTTTCTCTTTAAGAAGTTTCCTGATGGCTTGTTGGACAAAATGAGAGTAAGGTGGACAGTTTGCAAAGCTAAATTCAAGTACCACAGAAGCAGTTCATCACTGGCGTATCACCTGAGAGCAAAACACCCAACTGAATCCGCCTCTACGGGACCTCGCCAATCTACGCTTCAGGAGTATGGTGCTCGTGGACGAAAAACAAAAAATGGTAGAGAAAAATTAACCAATTCCTTGGAAATTTGGATAGCTAAAAACTCCCGACCAGTTAGCATAGTAGAAGATGATGGACTGAGAGAAGTCATTCGCGCTGCATCAGGAGATGTATGTTACAATCCGCTCTTGAGAGGAACCACTGTGTCGAGACTGCATGCTTTGTATGAGGACCAGAGGGCTCAGCAGTCCAGTAAGCTTGTGCAAGTAAGGAATGTCGCTCGCACTGGAGACCACTGGACTTCGGTGAACAACAATAATTACTTGGGGCTCACAGCACATTTTATTGATTACGATTGGACTTTACAATCGTTTGCACTAACAGTGAGTAAAACTGAAGAGAGGCATTATGCTGAGGTGTGTGCTGACCATTTTCTGAGTGTTGGAAAATCAGGGACAATCAGGACTAACCACGCTTGGCACCGACAGTGCTCGTAACATGGTTGCAGCCGCCAGACTACTTCCATTTGAACACAGCCCTGCATGGCCCACATTCTGCAAAAGAATGGTTACAGTTTCTCTTAATGACAGCACATTTGAAAGGGCTCTGGCCAAATTTCACAAGATTGTTGGACATTTTAAGCATAGTCCAGCAAACGCTCAGGAATTAAAGGCACAGCAAGCTGCACATGGACATCAAACAGAACCGCTTGTTCAGGACGTTCCAACAAGATGGAACTTCACCCTAGAGATGATCAAGCGGATCCAGAGAAACAAATCTGTGCTGACCACCGTCCTGGCTCAGCAAAACAGCAAGGTGACCATGTTGACTGACCAGGAGCTTCACAGACTGCAAAAGCTGGAAGAACTACTTGAACCTTGCCAGCATGTGTGCTTGGTTCTTCTGATTCAGATACAGAGGAAGACGCTAATGACCGCTGTCTGAATCTGTACAAAGCAGAGCCCAAAATTGACGTAGGAGAGTGTCCACTACAGTGGTGGTTAAAGAGAGAAGGAGCACATTCCAGGCTGGCACCTATTGCACACAAGTACCTGTCAACCCCTGCAACCACAGTGCCTTGTGAGAGCTTATTCTCACTCTCAGGTCACATCATTCAAAAGAAGCGTGCTTCTTTGTCATCAGATAATGTAAACAGAATAGTCTGCCTCAGTAACTGGCTTAGTGCAAAGAAGGACTAAGCCAAATCGCTCCTTTTTAAGTGAAAATGTTCAACATTCTGGGTTTTCAGCTGTGTCTTTTTCTGTTTTAAATACTGAGTTTTGTGCACCCTTTATTGTTATGGTATTCTGTTATGGTATTCACTTTAACCTTTTGGCCTGGGTTCAGTAACTGTTGATGACCTTGAAGGTTTTTTAAGTTTTCACTGTGTTAAAGATTGATGAAAACTATTAAAATTCACTTTGAATGTCAGCATATATTCTTTGTGTTTATTCTGCATTTACTTCATTGTATTGCATAAATGTCTGTTACAACCTTAAAATATAAAGCTGAAAAAACGTAATTGGAGCCAGGCTATTAATCAAGTAATTACGATTAATCACAATTAATATTGATTAATAACAGAAATTGTGAGATTAGTTAGTAGCTATATGTTGTGATGTGGTCCCGGTGATGTGGAAGACATCATGCCTCGTCCCTGTACCAAAGACGCCACGTCCCAGTGGCCCCCAGGATTACAGGCCCGTGGCACTGACCTCTCACATCATGAAGACCCTGGAAAGGCTCATCCTGGACCAGCTGCGACCCATAGTAAGACCACATCTGGATCCCCTTCAGTTCACTTATCAGCCTCGTCTCGGAACTGAGGACGCCATCATCTACCTGCTCAATCATGTCTACACCCATCTGGACCAGCCGGCGAGCACTGTGAGGGTCATGTTTTTTGACCTTTCCAGTGCTTTCAACACCATCAGGCCGACCCTCCTGGGTGATAAGCTAGCAGCGATGCAGGTGGATGCTTCTCTGGTGTCCTGGATTGTTGATTACCTGACAGGAAGACCACAATATGTACGTCTCCCACAGTGTGTGTCTGACAAGGTGATCAGCAACACAGGGGCACCACAGGGGACTGTCCTCTCCCCCTTCCTCTTCACCCTCTACACCACAGACTTCAGCCACTGCACAGAGACCTGCCATCTTCAGAAGTTTTCTGATGACTCTGCGGTGGTTGGATGCATCAGCAGGGATGATGAGACAGAGTACCGGGCTGTGGTCAACTCCTTTGTCACGTGGTGTGAGCAGAATCATCTGCAGCTCAACGTGGCAAAGACCAAGGAACTGATCGTGGACTTCAGGAAGACCAGGAAACACTTGACCCCTGTTTCAATCCAGGGGGTCAGTGTTGACATTGTGGAGGACTATAAATACCTTGGAGTACACATTGACAATAAACTGGACTGGGCTAAAAACACCACAGCACTTTACAGGAAGGGCCAGAGTCGTCTCTATTTTTTGAGGCGACTGAGGTCCTTCAACATCTGCCAGAAAATGCTGAGGATTTTCTATGAGTCTGTTGTGGCCAGTGCGATCCTCTATGCTGTTTCATGCTGGGGGAGCAGGCTGAGGGTCGCAGATGCCAACAGACTCAATAAACTAATCCGTAAGGCCAGCAATGTTGTGGGGATGGAGCTGGACTCCCTCAAGGTGGTGTCGGAGAGGCGGATGCTGTCCAAGATAAAGACAATGTTGGATAACACCTCCCACCCACTCCATGACATGTTGGTCAGTCACAGGAGCTCGTTCAGTGAGAGACTGAGATTACCGAAAAGCACCACTGAACGACACAGGAAATCATTCCTGCCTGTGGCCATCTCCCTGTACAACGCATCCACTTAACACACTGTTTGCTGCTACAACTACACATGTTTCTTGTTCAGCTATTTATTTATGAGTGACTTATGTATATATATATATATGTATATATATATGTATATATTGTACTATTCTTAGTTAGTGTATTGTCTGTCTTGTCTTAATGTTGGTTTATAATGGAGCACTGTAACAAAAAATAATTTCCCCCTGGGATCAATAAAGTATTCTGATTCTGATTCTGATAAGACCCTTTAGATTTACACAACATTATAGCAACAGTGATAAAAGTTTTATTAGACACTAGTTCAGATCAGACAAATGAGCTACTTACTAAAGACAGCCTGTAACATCCTCCTCTCCTGTCCACAGACTGACTGTTCAGAGAATCTTTAATATTATTTAGATGAATTACAGTGGCGCCTGAACCCACAGTCAGTGAAGCTCTGCAGCCAGATGTGTACAGCTGTGTTTGACTGATCAAAGTGCACTCAAAGGCAGCATCATAGGCACAGTTTACATTCATTTACATTTTATAATAATAAGTTTATGCACTTTTTCCTTTTTTTAATGTTGTTCTTTTTTTTCCTTTTAGGAATGATGCATTCTTCTTATTACAGTGATTTTTCTAAATCACAAGAGCTATGTTGTACACCAGATTAAGGGGACAGTTTAAAAGATTTGTTCAGCAGTAAAGTAATCCAGTGATAGTTATGTGTATTTCCACTGCTACAAAGGAAATGAATAACTGTTGATAACTATTTGGCAAACAATTTTTCAAATTACAAACAAATAGCAGTGTATGCAAAGCAGACAATCTTGGTGTGCGATGGCTTCTTTATGCACATTCTAAGCGCATGGGTTTCTTTAAATTTAGAAGCAATGAATTTAACTGCGCCTGTGAAATTACATCATTTGCTCGCATTATGTTTTTTTCTCGCATGCGAACTATGACATAAAAATAATTTCATAGTTTATATGTAAAATATGCAAATAAAAACTTGTGGTTTAAAACTGAAATGTTTTCTCTTCATATTAAACAGACCTTCCTCTCTATGATCACCACAAAAGAAACTTTTGTGTGAACGTGTGTGTGTGTGTGTGTGTGTGTGTGTGTGTGTAAAACAGAGGTGAGCATTCTTGCTAATTATCTAATCATCTTGCACAATGACAACCATATTGATCCACAATTCTCTAACACTGCATAGACTAAAATTGTGGTTTTAAAGTAAAATAAAAAGATTTTTCTTCATATTAAACAGAAATTCCTCTCTACGATCACCACAGAAGTTTGGATTGGTTTAAATGACAAAGAACAGGAGGGAACATGGAAATGGGTAGATGGGACTCCACTGACTCTGAAGTAAGCCTTCACTTGGTTCAGTTCATTACTTTTATTAAATTTCCAAAATATTTCCAAAATTTGTTAAACCCACAGATGAATGCAGATTGTTCAGTTTGCATATTGGTTGAGCCAAACGGCTTCCCAAAGCTTAAAGATGCATGCAAATGACTTGATTTTTGCCACACTGAGCCAAGGCAGTAGTTATTATATCAGTCAAGATGTCTGTGTAATCTGGGCTTATGTGTTTGTCTTTATACTTTGTATAGTCCTGTCTAACAAACACCATGTACTAAAAAAAGTAAAATAAAATATATATTATTTCCATTGTTATCTGTAATTTGGTGATCTTAATGTGCAGTGTGTTTATAAAAACTCAAAGCTGCTGATGGAAAATTTGTTTGACAAAACTCCTCACACAAACACCAAAGACTCATTTTTTCCTCAATAATAATAAAATAATGTTGTTGTCACTGACCTGCTAGGTACTGGGCAACAACACAACCTGATGATGGTGGAGAAGAAAACTGTGCTTATATCAATAAATGGGGAAGGTTTTGGAATGATTATTCTTGTTCATATTCTCATCAATGGATCTGCGAAAATACACCAAACCACAGTACAGTTTCTTTAAGATCATTTATTCATAAATGTTTTGCAGTTTTATCTATGATTATAATTCTAGATTTGAATCTGTTTTATTTCATAATTATGTGTTTTGTTGTGGCTAAAAATTTGCATTTGCTTTTTCATTTTACCTTAGTGGAGACTTCAGAAGGTGGTTAAGTTTGGGGTTTCTGACAGTTTTTTATTGTTTATTGTTTAAATTGTTGTATTTATTAAAAGTTTTCTATTATTTTTACTATATTATAAATAATGGCACGCAAGTAAATAGACTGTTTAGATCTTTGTGATCAAGTCTTTGGAGGATTTTAATTAATTAAATAGAATTCATTGTTATACAGTTCATAAAAGATCATTCATAAACTGAAATGTTATTTGTTTGTAATTTCTTCCAGATAAAACATGTCCTGTAGGATGGAGCTTCAGCCATAGCTGCTATCTCATCTCTAAACACTCTGCTCCCTGGGATGCAGCCAGAATGGACTGCAGAGACAGAGGAGCAGATCTGGTGGTTATTAACAGCCCTGAAGAACAGGTACAGTGTTTATGTATGTATGTGTTATTGAGCTGTAAATAAATTCAAACTACCATTTTTAATGTAAATAGCCTTTTATTTCAGCCTTTTTTAAGTGTTAAAACATTAAAAATAAAGTAAAGAAAATCATTATGTATGATGTGTATGAGCATTTTAAAACATGTTTAATGTTCTAGAGTGTATCAAAGAAATCTGTTTAGACAGAAATTGTATAGGGGGAAACAACCTGTCAATAGAAGAAGCGGAAGAAGAATAAGGAAATGTGGCAGTGTAGCAAGGATAAGGAAAACAGGATATGGTAAAGATGCCTGCAGTCCTGTTTCACTGCAGGTAACATGTATGTGTAACATTGTAGTGACAAATAAAGGCTCATCATCATGATGCCAACAAATGCAGTGGATACAGCATACATTGCAGGAGAGAGCATTTGCAAGGCAAGGGGCAGGAGTGACAGGAAGTCCAGTAACTTACAGAATACTATTGTACTATGTTTGGTTTCCACAGTTCCAGTTCTGATATTCTATGTGTTTTAGTAAAAATTATGTTTAAGTAAAAGTATGAGTCCACTGACAAAATATATTAACATTTTGACTACATTTGTTTAGACAGCATGAATAGATTTTGGTGGCAATGACATACTGATTGTTGAAAAAACATATGACAAATCAATTACAGATTTGAATGACTGCTATTGAGATTTGAGTGAGTGTTTTGCTGTGTGAGCTGTCAGGAAATGCATCTTCAGTGTTGCACAAAAATGTGTCAAAGCATTAAAGAAAATTCAAAGTTTTAATTATTGCTGGCTTTGGATTTTTAAAAGAAACTTAGATAAAATAAACTGCATGTTGGGTCTAACAATTAAACCCCGCTGACTCACAGACCAGTCACTTGTGTACAAAAGCAAGACCACAGTGCTTTCTGTCTTTAACTTGCTACAAGGGGAGAAGCACCTTATCTGATCTAAGCCAACTCCAAACTCCAGCCTTCCCTCGCAGCCATTCAGTGGCTACACAAACATCTCATTAATCATGCGACAGATAAGACACTCACATGTGAACATGTGTCGTGTGTGTCTGCAACAGTGAACATGTGATGTGTGTGTGTGTGTGGTCAAGATGTGACCCCATAAACGACTTCCCTAAACCTGCTGGTCTGGTAGTCCAGCAGTTCATCTAAACAAAAGGCACTTAGACTAAAACAGATATACTTGTGTTTGCTATACCATAAAACAATAAAAGAAGGTACGACCTCTTCTCGTGACCCCAAGATGTGAGTGTGTATGCCAGAACACTCTGGAAGGCACACAGAGTCTTTACAGACTGCTAAGGATCAGACCTCTATCAACATGCAATTGATTATAAAACTCTAAGCATATATGAGTAAATACTTCTAAGCATAAATGACAATCCAATAATATAAACCTGACATATTCCACTACAGATTACAGAATACATGCCCCAAAATGTATTTTGTAACGTATTCCGTTACGTTACTCAATGAGAGTAACGTATTCTGAATACTTTGGATTACTTAATATATTATCTTGCTTTTTACAACTACATGAATGTACTATTGCTGTGTGATTTATTACTATTACTGAAGGTCCGCGGCTCCGAACCATAGTAAAGGGACCTCTGGCTAATCCGTCGGGTTTGTGTCGGGCTCGTAGCCAAAAACTAGCTTTACTTTGTTGTCTGGGTCAACTTTGCTTGCGAGAGACAGAGAGAGGCGTTGAAAGGCTGCTGCAACGGAACTTACAACGCGTACTTTTCCACTCTCCTTTTTCTCCCTCCTTGTGCTCACAGACACATCATCCACAGGTGTGCCACCAATTTACTCACATGGACTCTACTAACCTATCAGAAGCTTCTTCAGCTCAGAATGGAACGTCTGGAGTTTTCTTATTAATTAACAATAAACTTAGTGTATATGTACTCCTAAATTTGATGAAAGTGATAAAAATAGAGAGCTCTGTCTCTCTTTATTCTGACATTTAACTGATTCAAAAGATATTTCAATATTTATTTATCCAAAACAAAACAAGTTTACTCTAAATTGATTTTGTACAGTAAAAAAATGTTCTTGTGTTTTCCATAAAGTGTATGTAAATATCTGGTTTCAACTGTGAATATATTGCTGTGTATTGAAGTTCCTCTTGTTTTGCATAGAAATATACTGAACAACATACAAAGCATAATATATAAAATACTACCTGAGTTTTTTCTTTGAAAGAAGCCCCTTATGTCCATTCTTGTATATCAGTACATTACTGAAACCGATTTATTAAGCCGTGGAGGGTAACAACTGAAAATATGAAATAAACACACATGTAAGCTAAGACTCTCTAAAGAAACAGCATTGTTGTTGTTCGGCTTTTCATTTCACCATTTGTTGATTCACTCCAAGAGCAAGTAACGTAATATTGGTCAAGTGATCAGTTTGATATCAATCTTTCGTGATACACCGTTATATTTACATTATTTGTACAGTACGAATGATTTGCTTTGGTACCTGGTCGAACTTCAGTTCTCCTCTGTCTGCCTGGCTGCGTTTCTCTAACGGCGCACTCGCAGGCAGCAGCTGCCCCGCCCGCTTAGTGTCTGAGCTCTGATCATACCAATATTAGGGGGGATTTACACACAGTCGTAAATTCCCACAGAATTGTGTTTCGAATATTGTGTGTAGCTTTGGTTTTATACAGTTGTCAGCCACAGGCATCCTAACTATGAAAAAATTACACTCTGAAAGACCCCGGGCTTCTGAAAAAACAACCCGGGCTTAAGCCCAGTAAGCCCCCCCCGCGCTCCGCCACTGCCAACTCCTCAGTAAGGAAAATCGGTATTGGCTGTCCTAAAAGTTGCTAGAAGTCGCTAAATGACATCATCACCTAATTTGCATAATTGGTCATGCTAATATAATTGTAACCTACGCTGTTGGAGAGAGAAATAACATCATGGAAGAGACATAAAGTGAGCAAAAAACGTCCTAAATCCATTTAGAATTTATTTAGAACTACAAATTAAATTTATTTTAGCAATTATTGTTTTTTAATGTCACAATTCCAACCCTGCTCCTTTATCCGGGCTTCGACCGGCAAAAGTGACCCGAAATAGGCACTCTGGTGGCACTATCCTCCGCCCGTGAGTGCTTTAGCACGGGTGAGGTGCCCTTTCACATTTGATGTGCCCTTTCACGTCAAAAAGTCGTCATAAATAAGTCTCCAATGACACCAGAAAAAGTCGCCAGATTTGTCGCTAGTCGCTTTTTAGAAAAGAAGTCGCTAATGGGGTCTGAAAACTCGCTAAATATAGTGACAAAGTCGCTAAGTTGGCAACACTGCACTGACGTCTGTGCTATCTATTCTTACAGCATAGATAGCACATGCTATGCTATGCTTATGCGTACAGCAACCATGTGTAAAAAGTGGTCAATAAAGACATGCTGAAAAGCGTGTTTGTACAAACATCGTCGGGTCTGCCCTGGTATGTTTACAATGGGACTTCTGCTCCTGAACCTCTGTGCACAGCGTCTGCAAATCAGGGCTGTACGAAGTCACTTTCATCTTCACGCAGGACTGTAAACTGTCATCTGTGAGGTGTGAGTGGTGTTTGTTTTTAACATAGTTCACGGTGGAGAACAGCTGCTGACATAATGTGGATCCAAAGATCCATAATTGGCCTACCTGGGGTTGAAAGTCTCAATAAATGCACAGCGTTTCGGCGGGTATACTGGCTTCCGCTAGTGTGACGCTTATTTTGAGCGATGAAAAAAATAATAGAATATTTTTATATTTATATTTCAATATCACAGTAATTTCCAATTTAGAACTACAAGTTAAAAAAAGAACTAACATAAATAAAATACACTTCACCTAAATACTTTTAATTTATTTTTCCAAACCACCTGGAGCCGCACTATAAGGACTAAAGAGCCGCATGCAGGTTGCCGACCCCTGGCATAGGCTAAAAATGTGGTTTTAAAGTAAAATAAAAAGATTTTTCTTCATATTAAACAGAAATTCCTCTCTACGGTCACCACAGCAGAAGTTTGGATTGGTTTAAATGACGAAGAGCAGGAGGGATCATGGAAATGGGTAGATGGGACTCCACAGATTCTGACGTAAGTCTTCACTTTGGTTCAGTTTATTCCTTTACATAGGAAATTTGTTAAACCCACAGATGCATGCAGATATAAACACAAAGGCTTACATGTCGGTGGTTGACTGCTAATAGCGTAAAGATGTGTGCTAATGACTTGTTTTGGCCAAGTGGGAGCAAAAGAAGTTATTATATCAGTCAAAACAACAACAATTCTTGTGTTCAGAGCTGGTGTGTTTTGCCATCTGCACACTTTATGCAAGCCTGTTTAAAAACCACCTGAAAAGAAAAATGTTATTGTTATTTGAAATTTGGTGATCTTAATGTACAGTGTATAATATATATACACTGTATAATTCTTAATAATAATAAGATAATGTTGCTGTCGTTGACCTGGTAGGTACTGGGCAAGAGGTGAGCCTAATAATGGTGGACATGAGGACTGTGTTTCTGTCGAAATTGAAAAAAACACATGGTTTGATCGTCCATGTTCATCTTCTCATCAATGGATCTGTGAAAAAGTTTCGGAAAACAACTGATTCAGAAAGATGATCTATTCATCAATGTTTTGCAGTTTTTTCTTTGATTACAATAATTGTACTTCTGTATTTCAGTTTTATCCTAAAAGGCCTATATATAATTTTTTGTTTTTTTGTCCATATATAAGTGGTTAAGTTTTGGGTTTCTGTTTGATTTTTATTCTACTGTTTGAATTTTTGTTTTTGTTCTTTTTTCTTGTGATATTGTTTTTATTATCATTATTATTAGTTTTATTGAATGTTTCTGTTTTGACTTTATGGTTGTTCTGGTGGTAACTGTCAGTTTGTGATCCTTATATTTGTTTCAAGACTCAAGTCTGGTTTTACTTCCTGCAGGGTTTCTCAGTTCCTCCCTGATTCATATTTCTTTGTAGTTGAGTGTTTATAGTCATGTCTGTGTTCATTACAGGGAGTGGAGAATCATTAGGCAAGTTGTATTTTTGAGGAATAATTTTATTATTGAACAACAACCATGTTCTCAATGAACCCAAAAAACTCATTAATATCAAAGCTGAATGTTTTTGGAAGTAGTTTTTAGTTTGTTTTTAGTTTTAGCTATTTTAGGGGGATATCTGTGTGTGCAGGTGACTATTACTGTGCATAATTATTAGGCAACTTAACAAAAAACAAATATATACCCATTTCAATTATTTATTTTTACCAGTGAAGCCAATATAACATCTCCACATTCACAAATATACATTTCTGACATTCAAAAACAAAACAAAAACAAATCAGCGACCAATATAGCCACCTTTCTTTGCAAGGACACTCAAAAGCCTGCCATCCATGGATTCTGTCAGTGTTTTGATCTGTTCACCATCAACATTGCGTGCAGCAGCAACCACAGCCTCCCAGACACTGTTCAGAGAGGTGTACTGTTTTCCCTCCTTGTAAATCTCACATTTGATGATGGACCACAGGCTCTCAATGGGGTTCAGATCAGGTGAACAAGGTGGCCATGTCATTAGTTTTTCTTCTTTTATACCCTTTCTTGCCAGCCACGCTGTGGAGTACTTGGACGCGTGTGATGGAGCATTGTCCTGCATGAAAATCATGTTTTTCTTGAAGGATGCAGACTTCTTCCTGTACCACTGCTTGAAGAAGGTGTCTTCCAGAAACTGGCAGTAGGACTGGGAGTTGAGCTTGACTCCATCCTCAACCCGAAAAGGCCCCACAAACTCATCTTTGATGATACCAGCCCAAACCAGTACTCCACCTCCACCTTGCTGGCGTCTGAGTCGGACTGGAGCTCTCTGCCCTTTACCAATCCAGCCACGGGCCCATCCATCTGGCCCATCAAGACTCACTCTCATTTCATCAGTCCATAAAACCTTAGAAAAATCAGTCTTGAGATATTTCTTGGCCCAGTCTTGACGCTTCAGCTTGTGTGTCTTGTTCAGTGGTGGTCGTCTTTCAGCCTTTCTTACCTTGGCCATGTCTCTGAGTATTGCACACCTTGTGCTTTTGGGCACTCCAGTGATGTTGCAGCTCTGAAATATGGCCAAACTGGTGGCAAGTGGCATCTTGGCAGCTGCACGCTTGACTTTTCTCAGTTCATGGGCAGTTATTTTGCGCCTTGGTTTTTCCACATGCTTCTTGCGACCCTGTTGACTATTTTGAATGAAACGCTTGATTGTTCGATGATCACGCTTCAGAAGCTTTGCAATTTTGAGACTGCTGCATCCCTCTGCAAGATATCTCACTATTTTTGACTTTTCTGAGCCTGTCAAGTCCTTCTTTTGACCCATTTTGCCAAAGGAAAGGACGTTGCCTAATAATTCTGCACACCTGATATAGGGTGTTGATGTCATTAGACCACACCCCTTCTCATTACAGAGTTGCACATCACCTAATATGCTTAATTGGTAGTAGGCTTTTGAGCCTATACAGCTTGGAGTAAGACAACATGCATGAAGAGGATGATGTGGACAAAATACTCATTTGCCTAATAATTCTGCACTCCCTGTATGTTGGATGTGCCACGCAATGCTCAATTACATGGGTGGGAACTAGTGTGTTAGCGCAGATAGCATGCACGGGGCGATCAGGGGTAGCTCGTGTAGGAGTGTTTAGCTTATTTTATGAGTTTAGAAATGTGTTAACATAGAATGTAGAACTATTGTAGAGATACTGCCCTTAATATAATAAAGGCCTCACTGTGTCATGAACTTAGGAGTAGATGGTAGGAGACCCCTCCCCCACTTGAACTGTGAAAGTAAAACAGAGAGCTGAGTGGAAATTTCCCAGAGAATGTTTGGGTGGGGGTCTCAACAGAATTATTAGGCAAATGAGTATTTTGTCCACATCATCCTCTTCATGCATGTTGTCTGACTCCAAGCTGTATAGGCTCGAAAGCCTACTACCAATTAAGCATATTAGGTGATGTGCATCTCTGTAATGAGAAGGGGTGTGGTCTAATGACATCAACACCCTATATCAGGTGTGCAGAATTATTAGGCAACGTCCTTTCCTTTGGCAAAATGGGTCAAAAGAAGGACTTGACAGGCTCAGAAAAGTCAAAAATAGTGAGATATCTTGCAGAGGGATGCAGCAGTCTCAAAATTGCAAAGCTTCTGAAGCGTGATCATCGAACAATCAAGCGTTTCATTCAAAATAGTCAACAGGGTCGCAAGAAGCGTGTGGAAAAACCAAGGCGCAAAATAACTGCCCATGAACTGAGAAAAGTCAAGCGTGCAGCTGCCAAGATGCCACTTGCCACCAGTTTGGCCATATTTCAGAGCTGCAACATCACTGGAGTGCCCAAAAGCACAAGGTGTGCAATACTCAGAGACATGGCCAAGGTAAGAAAGGCTGAAAGACGACCACCACTGAACAAGACACACAAGCTGAAGCGTCAAGACTGGGCCAAGAAATATCTCAAGACTGATTTTTCTAAGGTTTTATGGACTGATGAAATGAGAGTGAGTCTTGATGGGCCAGATGGATGGGCCCGTGGCTGGATTGGTAAAGGGCAGAGAGCTCCAGTCCGACTCAGACGCCAGCAAGGTGGAGGTGAAGTACTGGTTTGGGCTGGTATCATAAAAGATGAGCTTGTGGGGCCTTTTCGGGTTGAGGATGGAGTGTTAAGGACAGAATGAATGGGGCCATGTATCGTGAGATTTTGAGCCAAAACCTCCTTCCATCAGTGAGAACTTTGAAGATGAAACGAGGCTGGGTCTTCCAACATGACAATGATCCAAAACACACCGCCTGGGCAACAAAGGAGTGGCTCCGTAAGAAGCATTTGAAAGTCCTGGAGTGGCCTAGCCAGTCTCCAGACCTCAACCCCATAGAAAATCTGTGGCGGGAGTTGAAAGTCCGTGTTGCTCGGCGACAGCCCCAAAACATCACTGCTCTCGAGAAGATCTGCATGGAGGAATGGGCCAAAATACCAGCTACTGTGTGTGCAAACCTGGTAAAGACCTATAGTAAACGTTTGACCTCTGTTATTGCCAACAAAGGTTATGTT
This sequence comes from Copadichromis virginalis, assembly GCF_057382275.1. Classification (NCBI taxonomy): domain Eukaryota; kingdom Metazoa; phylum Chordata; class Actinopteri; order Cichliformes; family Cichlidae; genus Copadichromis; species Copadichromis virginalis. The sequence continues at coordinate 16,503,183 of NC_140633.1, forward strand.
ACAAAGTATTGAGTTGTATTTTTGTTATTGACCAAATACTTATTTTCCACCCTGATTTACGAATAAATTCTTTACAAATCCTACCATGTGGATTCATGGATTTTTTTTTCACATTCTGTCTCTCACAGTTGAAGTGTACCTCTGGTGCAAATTACTGACCTCTGTCATCATTTTAGGTGGGGGAACTTGCACAATCGGTGGCTGACTAAATACTTTTTTGCCCCACTGTAAACGCTTTGATATTCCCTGACCCTAATTTCTCAGGTTTGTTTACAAGGTGATCTTTATATTAATGTGCCTGATATCTGTAGATGTCATGTTTGGCTGTCTAAATTGCTCTTTGATGTTAGCAAAAAACAAACTTATGGTTAAATAGATAAAACACTTTTTTTTTTGTTACGGTTTTATTAGGCGTCTAAAGTTTATTTATATATATACACTGTATACTGTGAACATTTTCATATTCTAGGGCTGATCTCAGTGTTAGGTTAAAAAGTTTAACTTCGATTTACATTTCAATACATATATTATCTTTTCTTTGTCATTTTGTGTTCTTTGTTTCTATTAATGCTAGGGGTCTTCGTCACAACTTAAAACCCACTTTAAAAGCCACTTTTCTTTATGCAAAGCAACTTAAATCTGACTTAAATCTGTTTTTACAAGAATCTCACTCTACTATCAATGATGTTAGTTTTTGGCAATCTCAATGGGGAAATTCTATATGGTTATCTCATGGAACTGAACGATCAGCAGGGGTATCAATCCTAAAAAACAGATATAATGGGGATGGTTTACATACAGAATGTGATTCTGCAGGTCATTACATATGTCAAGTCACAAAATATAATGATTTAGTTTTAATTGTAACTAATATATATGGGTTTAACACGAAACTAGAAAATTATCATTTATTTTTGACGATTGAAAAAAAAATCTAGCTGATTAAATAAATTTGGAGACTTTAACTGTATTATGGATGCTGAATTAGATAAATTTCCTCCAGGACATTCGAACAGAATTAATACTACATTGAAAGCTGTTATGGTACGCCTTAAACTCACAGACATTTGGAGATTCAAATATCCTCAGTCCAAAATGTTTACTTGGTGCAACAATTCTAACTCGAGACATTAAAGGATAGACTTTTGGTTAGTTTCGGAGAGTTTTAACAGCAATAGCATAGATGTAGGTGCATGGCCTTCTCCAGCAACAGATCATAAAGCCATATATATTAAAATAAATCTAACTTCTCTCTCTAATTCGTCTGTTGTTAAATTTACATATTGGAAACTCAACAGCTCATTATTACAGAAAGATGATGTGAAAAAGGATCTTAAAGAATTGATCTCAAACCTTTGGTCTATAGCTCAAGAAGATTGAGCTATAGACCAAAAGTATGGAAAGTATGGAAATAACTAGGAATTATTAAAATTTGAAATTGGCAAATATTTAAGGAAGGTTGGCAGCCTTAATGTGAAATCCAAAAGGTTAGAGGAAGAAAATATAATCTCTCAAATTAAACAGTTATCTAATAAACAAATTGGCACTTTAACTGAAGAGGATAAATTGAGCCTTGCTAAATTACAAGATAAATTAGATCGTTTATACTCAGACAAAGCAAAAGGAGCCTTTATCAGATCAAGATCGAAACGGCTTGAAGAAGGTGAGCGTAATTCCCATTATTTCTTCAGTTTAGAAAAGAAACACTCAAGCATAAATAATATTAGCAAATTAATGATAAATGGGGTTATAACAGAGGATTACAGATTAATCTCTAAACATTGTAGTCATTTCTATAAGGAACTTTATAGCTCTGCATTTTCTCAGGAAGCTACAGATCACCTCTTAGAATCGCTGAATGTTAAATCTATCAGCCAAGAAGATTCGATATTGTGTGATCAACCCATTTCATTAGAAGAAGTTAAAAATGCAATTTGGCTATTAAAAATAGCCAAATTGCCCAAACTCCAGGTACGGATAATTGGAGACCAATTAGCTTGCTAAATAATGATTATAAAGTATTTGCTCTAATTGTAGCTAACAGACTTAAGATGGTTCTTGACTCAGTTATTGATGAAACACAATCTGGCTTTATGCCCAAAAGACATATAACTAACAATATCAGATTGGTTTTAGATATTCTGGATTATTCTGACCTAATAAATAGCAATGGTTTCATTTTATTTTTAGACTTCTACAAAGCCTTCGATGCGGTGGAGCATGAATTTATATTTCAAGCTCTAGATAAGTAAGGTTTTGGCACTTACTTCTCTACAGCGATTAAAACTTTATACCATAACAGTAACAGCAGTATTAAATTAACAAACGGTACTTCACCCAGATTTAACATACAAAGAGTGATAAGACAAGGCTGTCCCATTTCTCCATATCTGTTTTTGTTAATTGCCCAACTATTGTCTAACCATATAAAATCAAGCAATGTAAAAGGTATATCGCTAACTGGCAAAGATTTACTCACAACACAATAGAGTATAAGAGAGTATACTTTTAAATAATTTTGGTGAACTGCTGCTTTGCTTTGAAACTGAAAATCTTTAAAGCTCATGCTGGTTTGTTGCATGTATAATCTGGCACCTCTTAAACCGTAACCACAAGCACTTCCACTAGAGGGGACTGTTGTCCTGAACTTCAGTCAATGCTATGTGGGAAAGCTGTTTTTCAGTTAAGGCAGCTGTGTATTGAAACCAGGGCTACAACTAAAACAAAATGAAGCAAAATGTGTCAAATTAACTAACATGTTAGCTGTCGGGGCTACTGCTGCTGCACTATCACAAGCAGTACCTGCAACAACTTGTAACAAGCCCTTGCAGTCACAGGAGTCTGCTGTTGTTAGCACTAGCCATGGATAAATGCAAGAGGAGGGACAGCAGTCCAAACAAGAGTATGAGGAAAAAAGAGTAAGCTGAAATTAACATAGTAAGAAAATAGATGGAGGAACATAATTAGGAAAGGAGATATTCAAGGATTCAGGTAAAATTAATGGTGACTTTGATCATGAGCAACTAATAGCTAACGGGTGACTTTTAATTGTAACATGCTGGAATGCCACAAGGAGGTCATTAGAAGGAAGTGAACATGATTTATTGATGTACAGTTGAGTTTGAGGTTTTTGGCGGTTAGACTCTGATGGCCATCACAGCAGAATGGAATCCCAGCTTTGACAGGGATTAGGGCAGGATCCCTCTGTGTCTAGATGCTAGTGTGGAGATGAAGATGGAGACTTGAATGAAGCCTGAGTGACGACGTAGAAGTGATGATGGGGAGGAGGAGGTTTGCACAAGGTTTCTGCAAGGAAGAATGACAGATGCACAGTGTATGCATTAATGTAAAACACTAACACAGTCACATTAATTTTATTTATTTATTATTAACCTTTATTTAACCAGGAAGATCCCATTGAGATTAAAAACCTCTTTTTCAAGGGAGACCTGGCCAAGATTAATAGCTGCATTTAGACATTTCTGGTTTGTTACAGATTTCAATAGAAAAAAATTGGTTGCTGTCTGCACTGCCGATAAAGAAGTCTCCCAGGGAACATAATATCTGCTCCATTTCTCCAGAAATAAATACAGTGGTGGGCTGAGCCATTAGTGTGTTTAGCCAAACAAAGACAGCAAAGGCTTCAAGATGCTGCTGCCTTGTTTTTAGGTTCAAAAGAACTGCTCAACAGATTTCTAGAGGCATCAATTATATAATTGTTAACACTGAATTGAATTGAGTTTAGTCCAAGCTCAGTGTGGTTCAGTGGGTATTAAAACATGTGTTACCGCCCGGTTCGGCAAGGAATGTAAGGAAGTAACACCAGAGACTGCCCCAGTCCGTGCCAGAGGTTCGGGCTTTAGAGATTGACACATCTTGCAGGAGCTTTTCGCTCTTCAGGAACTCTCTCTGCAGGAGGGGGAGATTCCATCTCCAGCTGCCTCCCTCTTCCCGCTCCACCACAACCACCCACACATGCAGGGCCTTGGAGTAGGGGTATGTCACCAGGGTGCAGAGGAGGCTACCCCCCCCCCCCCTCTGTCCCCTTCTGGCTGCCTCTGCCTCAATTTATCTCACAACTTAGACATTCACATTATTCACACTCTCATTACACATACATATAGGATCTTGGGAGTGGGCACGCTACACGGAATCCAAATTACCATCAGGGTGTACACCTCACCCCTCGCGTGGTTGCCCACCTCTCAATTTTAAATACACGTAGACATTGAGGGCTAGCAGGAGGGACTATGCGCTTACCTGCTGCTCTCTGGCAGGTATCTCCATGCCCTCCTGGGTTTTAAATGTACCTTAGAACACACAAGCATCAACATTACAATGAGCGGGTGGAGGGAGGTTTGGAGTCTTCTCTCACCCCCGTTCTCTGCGGCCTGCTGGAGCGGGGGGGCTAGGACTAGGAGGAGGAGTTGGCCGTCCGACTGCGGTCTGGAGTGTGGGGCCTCCCTGCTGCTGCGGAGTCGGGGCGGTCTGCCTCCCCCCACCGCAGGGAAAAGGGTAACACCACCTGGGTCTGGGTGCAGTTCCCCCCTCCAGGGGCAAGGGTACCTAGACCCGGTTCGTAGAGTACGCTTGGGGAGTGTGATCATGTGTACAGCGTCTCTTTATGTCTGTCTCCACGTTGGTTGAGTGTGGAGTAAGTGCATATGAGAGCATGAGGGTGGGAATGGATGTTTGTATCTGTGTGTGCCTGTATGTCTGTGTCTATATGTCAGGTTGGGTGTCAGGCGCCACCTCTCTGGGGACATCTCAGGCCGTCCAAGGTTTGGAGGCCTATCTCTCCCCACCACCACTTCCCCTGCCAGTGGCGGACTCCCTCAGACATCGGTGTGTTGGTGGTTCTTTGTGTCTGGGGGTGGGCGTCCAGGTACACACCGGCTCACTCATTGGCGGCCGCTTATCGGGGCCTGGAGCCTGGGGCTCGCTCGGGCCACTTCGGAGGTGGGGTGCCCCCGGCCTCTCGGCCTGGGGCTCGGTCACTCAGGCACGGCTGGCTGCCGGCGGAGCTCACGGGCGCGTCACTGCAACGCCCCCTGGCTTCTGCTCCGCGGCTGCTGAGTGAGCCCTCATCTGGGACTCTCCTCAGCTCTTACTGGGACAGTGGCGCGGCTGCCCCTCTGTTGGTCTTCCTTGGTCTCTTGTGTTCTGGGGGCCTCTGGATGTCTGGAGTTTTGATCTCCTCCATACCTGCTTCATGCCCTGGAGGACGGGGCTGTGGCCCCCCCACACCCTCTAGCAGATCATTACATGAAGGAACCTTTAAAAAAAAAACAAAAACAAAAAAAAAACAAGCGCGTCCATGCTCACAGGTGTACACACAGGTGATCACACCCACAAACTACACCCTTTTTGGCTCCTACCTCAAAGCACACTGTGTTCTGTTGATCTTATGTGCTGCACAATAATGTTTAATATTTAGTATTTACTGTCATATTCCCATATATCACTGTGATGTTGTTTATTCTATTATTCTTGTTCTCTTCTGCTTGTTTTCTTTTTTCTTTCTCAACAGGTGATCCAGGTGATCGATAGATGCATTTTTTTTTCTGCCCATTCTGTTGGTTTTTGTTTTTTGCCCTTCTCCCCCGTCCCTCTTCTCAGCTGTTTCTCTTTCCCTCTTTCTTTCTCCCCTTCTTTCCCCCAGTCAAGTCTGTCCCGTATTCAGCAAGTGAAAATAAAGTAAACAATAAAAGGTGAATCAAATAGACCATTACGGCAAGGCTGGGATGGTCAATTTGGTAAAGTAAATCCGTTGGGCATCTTTCTTTGCCTTTAGACAATAATTCTGATGGCAAAAGAGCCAAACGGGACAGGCCAAAAAAAAAAAAAAAGAGGTTCGGGCTTTATTAACATTGGCAATCATAAAACACATACAACAGAAAACCGGCTGGGAGCCTCAGCGCCTCACAAAGATGTCCCCTCTCACTTGTCACGTTTTCCTCCTTATATAGCTGCACTGAACCTTATTCTTCATGTCATTGGCTCTCTTCTTAGCCTTGAACTCCGAGGCAGCCACTCTGAGGCAGCCACTCTGAGGCAGCCACTCTGAGGCAGCCACTCTGAGGCAGCCACTCCTCAGCGAGCCCAGGCCCACAGGAGCTTCGTTACTAGAACCCACCTCCTCATGCTCCGTCTTGGCCATAACAGCATGGCTAAATAACAGAATGCAGCGAGAGTGTATATAATTTGAAATAATTTTAAGGGAATTTTGCATTTGCTTTGACAATGTTGTTTTATGTAATGTTGGCTTATTTCACAAAATCCTAAACCTGGCACCACAGCCTCTTTGACATTTCTTTTCCACTTAGCCACCTGTAATAAGGGATTTTCCCCCATAAAGGAATAAAACTGGACTTTTGAAAATATTATTTTATTTTGAAATTGGCAAAAAACATGGCAAAATGATGTGCAAGTCTGCAGTCTTTGAGCTGTGCAACATTTAATGAGGTTAGGACCAAGCACCAGAGGGGCGAGAAGATGGGACACAGTCAGTCAGCATCTAAAAGGCAATTCTCAACTACTCTTGCCTCACACAAATATGAATCCATATCCCATTTAAACCAAAATGTAATTAAAACAGAATGCAGTGATTTGCAGATGTCATAAAACCACATTTTGCATTTACAATAATGCAATAGTGAGTGCTGCTGTAAAAGAACCATTAGTGGCAGTATTGCATGCATACAAGGTTTAATGAGGTAAAAACTTTGAGGTAAATTTTCCATTACACCCCTAAAGATTGGTTATATCCAGTATGAATTTCGGAATTGAGTTGGATCAGCAGCAGAAAGGATGACTTGATATCTTAAACATGGCTTGCTGCAAATTCTGTGGGCCCTGCTATCATCCAAATTATATCAGTAGCTGAGCAGGGGAAATCTCTCACTGGGGAATTCAAAGTGAATCTTCAGATTCACAGAATCAGAATAAATTATTTTCTAACTTGTCCTGAGCACACGATGGATGGTAAAGAGTGTGGGAGAGTGAGAGCAAAAAGCTCCTCTGTGCTTGAATGAAAACAATGTAACATTGTGTGTGTGTGTGTGTGTGTGTGTGTGTGTGTGCATGGACATGTTTCTGTGTGTCTCTGTGTATCTGGATCAAACTAAACACCACACAGGAGTTAAGCCTTTGTGTTTTGTAATTAGAGAAGTAAAGCTGTGCTCTTAATTCAGTTTTGTCTCACAGTCCTGCACTCTGGGTCCTCACTCTGCCTGTTACACCCAACTTATTGTGAGAGAAGATAGTAAGCAGTAAGATCGTCCCAGCAGAGTTGGTGAGAGACCGGCAGTGATCAATAATTTCTTTTATAGAAGAAAATAAGGGGTGGGGGTCTCAGCAAGCCCCAGACCATGCGCCCCCATAATATGGGACTTGGCTCTTGGGGACCTCAGCGTCTCTTAATCTCCTCAGCTGCTGCCCTCCCTCGGACCGATCTTCCGGTGATGAAAGTGGGCGGTCTCTGCTTCACATCTGCTGTTCATCTCCAGCCTCTTCATTTGTCTGCTCTCTTCAACCACCGCAGAAGTATCTGAGCGAAACGGCAGAAGACGGGGTATGTAGAGGTTTTTATTTCAGCCTTTTTGAGCCCTTGCATTTTTTTAGTGCTGAAAAACTAATTAAAAAAACATCTGGAGGGCCTTCTTTATAAAATTATCATTGAATTCGTGCCTTCTTTTGAGCTCAAGTTATGCACACTTTTTTTTTTTTTTCTAAATGACATCAGAAACAGCAGTATGCGACATTACGTGATGGCAGAGCTTCAGTTCATCCTTTGTCTTTTTTTTTTTTTTTTTTTTTTTTAAATAAATAGGACAGGGGGAATGAATGAGAGAAAGAGGGGGAGAGAAAGAAAGAAAACCAAAGGGGAGAAGAGACGGTGAGAAGGGGGGGGAAGAGAGAGAAAAAAAAAAAAAGAACTCCTGGGTCACCTGTATGGAGAAAAAAAACAAACAAACAAAAAAAACAAACAGAGGAGACAGCAAACAACAAAGAGCAACATAATAATAGAGAAAACAAAGCACCATCACAATAAACTAGCTAGTCATAGATATCAATATTTACTAAATAATAAACGATATTGTGCAGCACGCAAGATAGACAGCGCACAGTGTGCTTTGAGGCAGCAGCCAAGAAAGCTTTAGTCCGCGTCTGTGAATACCCATGTGTGCATACCTGTGTGGATCAGCATGCTTGCATTCCAAAGGTTTCTCCATGTAATGATCTGCTAGGGAGTGTGGGGGGGCCACAGCCCCGTCCTCCAGGGTGTGAAGCGGGTTATGCACACTTGAAAGGTCCATAACCATTTTTAATGTCACTTCAAATTTTGTAGTTTAAACCACAAGTGTATGTTACCGCAGTCTGTTTGACATGCACTACCTTTCACATATTACATACAAAACCCCCATAAACAAAATAAGTTACATGTGTTTACACCTTAATAAACAAACAGCTAAGTGATCTCATACTTAAAACCTGGGCAAACGCCCCATTTATTCAATCCATTGTGGATTGTAAATATATGCGAGTACAACAACATTCTAGAGTTTCCGATTTGTACTCTAGTTGTAACTGTAATTGTAACATAGGTACATATTTTTTGCAAGTACTTGACTCAGTCTAGTAGATATCAAAAATCTCAAACACATCCCTCTATGCTTCATCAGGCACGGTTTTTTACCAAAATAACAGATACTAAAACTAACGAGAACTTCTCAATATTTTTTCTTTTCTTTTCTTTCCAAGGTCACAAAATAATTTGGAACTAAAATGTTTTTTCACATCTAGTTTTAGTTTTCTCTTAGAAAAGCTGTGAGAGAGATAAAGGTTATCTTATCTGTGTAAAAATGAAGCAACATGTTAGCAGCTGCACTGTCGACAGTAATGTCAGCAAACTACTAAGCCCTCGCAGTGACAGCAAACTGCTGTTATTAGGATTAGCTGAGAAAAAGTGCAGGAAGAGGAATCACATTTTCAACAACAGCATGAGAAACAGACAGAGGAAAATAGAATCAATGTGGTAGGAAAATAGATAAAGAGACATATTTAAGAATGGAGCAATTCAAGTAAACGAACGGCTATTTTAATCATGAGCAGCTTCTAATAGCGAAAGTGTAACTTTTAAGTATCACATGCTGCGCTGGAGTGAAACTAAGATGTCCTAACTGAACAATAGCTGTACTAACCTGATAAAAAAGAAACTTCAGTATCAATAATCAAAAAAATTTGAAACATATAGGGAGAGAGCACAGAGCAAAGGACTGATTGTACTTGACGAGAAATACCAGGGACGATTTTTTTTGTGTCCCAGACATGTCTGTCACTTTGCTGCAGAAACTCTCTGATGTGACTATATCCTATCATTCATACTTGCTCCGAAATCATCGAGTGCCCATATTATTAACAGATGCAAGACTAATATTGCCACATATCTATATAATAGTGCTTCTAAAAAGTTGCATTTACAACAAATCTCTAGAGGAAAGAGGACAAACAGGAACTAGAATACAGTCAGAACAATGTGTAATAAAGGCTTTTGTGTAGCTGAAGGATTACATGGAGCCAGAATAAGACGATATGGAGCATTTCACTCACTAAAGTTAGCTTGACACAGAAGTAACAGTCTTAAAAATGTCCATTACACAAGGCTGACAAATCTTCAACTGAGGTAAATAACTGAGAGTATAACAGTTGAAAACAAAATCCTGAGAATTTTCTGTATTTATGTAGATTCCATCATATTGAGAAGCCAATTAAGCAGACAAGGCAAAAAAAAAGAAAAAAAAAAGAAAAAAGAGACTTTATTATTATTAATATTTATTTTGGAAAGGGATCCAGTATTACATTAATATGTCTATACATACTTCTAGTGTCTGGCATACAGCTTTTATCAGAATCAGCATACTTTATTAATCCATAAATTAATTAATCCCTGCATGTTATGTAAACATTTCCGGTATACACAATATATACACAGCTTGAGAATATGTCCAGTTTCAGTGGTGACATAACTGCACAAACTACACATGAAATATGTAACTTCCACTGAAACCAGTGATAATTTGACTTTTCACATGTCCTCTGCTGCAGAGCTCTCAGAGATAATTCGTATCTGCATGCAATGGAGGAAATATATTTGAAACCTGATAACCGAACATCTTCAACAAATCACAGGGGTAAGAAAGAAGTGACAGAAACAGGAAGAGGTTTGTTCATATCTCTTATTACTCTTGTATATTTTGGTGGGATTTTCAGACTCCTGGTTTTTTCCCCCCTTTTCTCTTTTCAGGTCGAAGGAGCTCTAAGAGGAGTTTCTGTTTAGTTGGTATTCTCTCTCTTTGCCTGTTGGGTGCTTTCCTGCTGGCTAGACTGATCACTTTTGGTATTTCCTGTGAGTTGGATTGTTCATAAATATTTCTTCTAATTTACAGTCCCAAAATAATAAATAGTTTTCTAATGCAATTCTACTGAAATTTAACAAACATGGTAACATTCAAATCAAGAAAGTCTCACAAGTTCAAAATTTATAAATAATTTTAAGAGGACAAGATCACAGTCATAATGGTTCTTTATTCACATGCCAGTATAAAACTGACAAACATATTTAACATGTTTTAAAGGCAAACTTTTTGTTTAACTCTAAAATACATCTGAAACAGTCTCAGGATGAATGCACGAGGTCTTTTGAGTTTCAAATATATGAATATTTATCTTTATTTCAGATCATAACTGCTTACATGATTCAGCTGATCATCTGCCAGAAATAAAGAAACAACTTTCTTCAATGACCGAGGAGAGAGACCTGCTGACTGAAAAGACCAAAGAGCTGAGAACACTGCTATGTTTGTCCAATCAGTGTGAGTTGTATGAAATGTTTTGTCTTAGTAAAAAGCTTTAGTCGGGAATTCAGTGATTCCGTTTTTTCCTGCTTAACATAAATTACTATTGGGAATCATTATTAATATGTATTTATATGAACAACTGTCAATACCTTTGCATCTATGCTTTCAACATATAGCTTAATTGCATTGGTGCATCTTGTACTCATTACAAATTCACATTTATAAGGAAGTTATGACTGAACAAAATGACTGTACCATCATTATTTAGTAATTTCAAAACTTTATGAATCCAAAATAGAACTTAATGTTTGTTAATGAATTTTATTCATTTTTAATCAAGTTTTCATGTGCGAACTTTCATTGTAGCAAAACAACATTTAACAAATACAATGAGCATTAAACCCCAGAAAGTTGATTCTGTTCATCTGGGCGTAGCGTTTTAGTGGGAGAATCTTTTTTTCACTGATCCAAGTGACTTCTGCTTCAGTCTCAGCTGATTGAAGGTTTCCCCAGCTTTATCAATAATGACCTGAACTAGTGCCACTGATTAAAAATGGGCCTTCAGGTCAGGTTCATGGTCATTAATATGCAACTTGTAGATGTCTGGATTTGAGACCACGACCTTCTTGCCCTGAGGAAAAAGTGCAAGACACCACCATGCTGCTCAGGGCAGGTTAAATTGCGCAGGGACCATATCATCAGCGACGTGGTCACTCCAGCCAAGACCATAACATTTTAGTGGGAGAAAATGGGTCACAGCACATTTTTTTTGGTAAACTAAACAAGTTCACGTCATCTTTTGAATCCTCAGCAGGAAATGTGTCCCACACACTTTGTTTTTAGAATAACTTATGGGAGTGGAACTGTTCTCTGTTAATATAAAATAAATTAGGTATTAAAACTGTCACCATGTTACATACAAGCAGACAAATATAACAGTCAGTAAGTGAATAGACTGTGCAAAAATCTTTGTGATCAAGACTTTGGAGGATTGAAATTAAATAGAGATTGAATGAGCATCATTATAGAGTTCTTAAAGGATCTTTCCTTCCACCAGACAAAACATGTCCTGTAGGATGGAGCAAGTTCAATCATAGATGCTATCTCCAATCGGAAAGGTCTGATTCGTGGGATGCAGCCAGAAAGAACTGTACAGACGAAGAAGCCGATCTGATAGTCATTGACAGCCCCGAAGAAGAGGTACAGTGTGTTATTGTGTTTGTAAATAAACACAATAGTTCAAATTCTTAATTTTTTCTTCCTAAAAGTGTTTCTTATGAGCGTTTAATCAACACATATCTAAACACAAAAACCTGAAATAACTGTGATTCTGTCTCAGTGTAGAAAACAACTTACAGACACTTTCTGTGGTTCTATATGGAATTTGTCTTAGCTGAATAGTTTCATTCTTCAAAAACTTTGATGAACATGTGAATTTTAAAACATATTTATAGAACTAAAGTGTATATATTATATGGGTCCTTATTTAAAGAAAGAATAATGAAATGTGGTGGTTTAGCAAAGATAGGAAAAACAGAATATTATAAAATGCTAAAGAATGCAGGGATAAAGCATACAAAGGTTCTTCCACTGTTACTTTGCAAGAGAGCAGTTACTACCAGGTGGATGGGAGTCTGTAGCCAAAGTGCCGGAGCAGCAGAAAGTCCAGGGATTTGAAGCATTGTTTTGCATGGTAAATGATGTCAGACAACTTTTGTGCCACGGATTAGCAAGTCAGTGGTGTCACTCAATAAGTCATGACAGTGACTCTTTTGCAGTAATCAAAACAGCCGTTTTTGAAACTTGGCAACGATGGAAATGACTGTACCAAAACCAACACCGTGGTCCCAGAATCTGGCAAAAAGCAATAGACCAAGGATCTGGTGTACTATCGCCTTGACATCCTCTATTGTTGTGTTGTGTTGCATACAAATGCAGCACTGCTATACAACCTCACTAATATTAGGGTGGTACTCAGTCCAGTTTTTGTGTGGCGTCAGAACTACTGGGACACCGCTGCCTGGAGGGGAAAACAATAGAAGAACGATTTAACTGAAACTAGAAACAACTTGGTAAACTTTACTGTGTGATGCAACATTAATGTGACAATTTAATACCTTTTCTGGTCCTACAGTGTAAATAACCAAATAAATAAAAAGATACGATTTGCATGTGGTAATTCGTTTGAGTTAGCAATGTAGTGCTTACCTTCGCTTTAACTATGAACAATTTCTTGTTCTTCACTTTCTACAATGCAGCATTATTTACCCATCCAGATTGTATATCACAGAATAAAACTGGTTCAAAACTAAAATAAAATGTTTTATCCTCATGTTAAACAGACTTTCCTCTCTACAATCATCAATGAAGAAACTTGGATTGGTTTGAATGACAAAGAACAGGAGGGAACATGGAGATGGGTAGATGGTACTCCACCGACTCTGATGTAAGTCTTCACTTTGGTTCATTTTGTTACTCTAATTACATTTTCAAATCAAAGTTGTTGAATCCACAGATGCATGCAGAATTGACATGAATGAAGTAATAAGATAATGTTGTGACTGACCTGCTAGGTACTGGGCATCGAGTCAACCTGATGATGGTGGAGTTGAGGACTGTGCTTATGTCAGGAATCACGGCAAAAATTCTTGGATGGACTTTCGATGTTCAGCTTCTTTTCATTGGATCTGTGAAAAAACACTAAACTGCAGTACAGTTTACTGACAATGACCTATTATTAAATTTTTTGCAGTTTTTTCTATCATTCTATTTTAAGTTTAGTCTGTTTTATTCTGTTATACTTTCAAATGTATACCATACGTGCATCTACTGGGAGGCTAAGGGGTAGCACTGGCAGCTGCCAGTATTTTTATTCTAGTGTTTACAGTGTTGATTTTTGTGTTTCTTGAATTTTTGAATTGTATTTTTATTTAATTGCCATTGCTTTATTTTCTGTGATAAAAATAAAATAATAGTTCTAATAAGAATTATTAGAAGAATAATTATTATCATTATTGAGTCTCAAGAGAATAGATTTTGCACAGATCTTTATGATCAAGCCATTGGAGCAGTCCAGTTTATAGCTAGCTTAAATATATTGTTTGTAATTTCTTGTAGAAAAGACATGTTCTGGAGGATGGAGCGAGTTCAACTGTAGCTGCTATATCCGGTCTCAAAGCTCTGGTTCCTGGGATGCAGCCAGAAAGGACTGCAGAGACAGAGGAGCAGACCTGGTGGTTGTTGACAGCCCTGAAGAACAGGTACTGTGTTTATGCCTGTGTGACTTATTGTGTTTGTAAATTAATAGTGAAATTCAAGCTCCTTATTTTATGTAAATAATGTCGCCCTCTTTTAAAATACATGACAACGATTCAACACATATATCAGATCAGATTATAAACATAAAACCCAAAGTTGTTCTGTGGGAAAAAACTCATATGACCACATAGTTTTCTGTGATTGTGTAAATGACTTAATGGAACCTTCAATTTAAAAAGTGTTACCACAATTAGGATGAAATAAAAAAAGATGAATATGAGGATTTCAAATCAAATTTATTGTACCACAATGACTCAGAAATATACACAGACAAAAACATTAAGGGGGAAATAACCTGTCAATGGAAAAATAAGAAAGTATGGTGGTGTATAAAGAAAAAGGAAATCATAATATAGGAGGATTCTGAAGAATGCAGGGAATGCAGTCAATGGACCTTTAAGAGTCCACTGACAGAACATAGTACCATTTTAACCAGTCTTTTGTAGACAGTGTCAAAAGATTTTGGTGGCAATGACTTATAACATGTTAAAGAAAAAACGTGACAAATGTATTAAAAGTTTTGAATGAGTTTCAGCAAAAAGTGCATCAACTAAAATTGTGGTTCAAAACTAATATAAATTGCTTTTACTCCATATGAAAAAGACCTTTCTCTCTACGATCACCACAAAAAGAGTTTGGCTTGGTTTGACTGATGAAGAACAGGAGGGAACATGGAAATGGGTGGATGGAACTCCACTGACTCTGTCGTAAGTCTTCACTTTGGTTCAGTTTGTTACTTTCATTAAGTTTCCAAATGAAATGTGTTAAACATATACACACTACTGGTCAGAAGCCTGGACATTCATAGTTTTGATGCCTCCAGTGAGAATCTGCAATGTACAATAGTCATGAAAATAAAGAAAACCATGAAAACCATTAAACTTTTGACTGTTAGTATATAAAACACACTGGTGAACTTACATTTCAGTGGGTTGAGCCAAACTGCAAGGTCAAAAGCTTAAAGATGTACACTAATGACTTGTTTAGACAACATAGGTTAGAAGTTGCTTTATCAACTATGATGTCTTGCTTTGATCTCCATATGAAACTTTGTTATCTTAAAAAAGCCCTGTCACTACACACCAAACATCTGATTTTTGTCTCAATAATAAAAGCAAGCTAATATTATGGTTATGGACTTACTAGGTACTGGGGATCGACTCAACCTGATAATGGTGGAGAAGAGGACTGTGCTCATGTCTACAGTGGTGAGGACATGACCATGAATGACTGTTCATGCTCAACTTCTCTTAAATGGATCTGTGAAAAAGCACCAGACTACTGTATTGTTTCTTGAAGATCTTTTACTTGTTACTTCAGTGCAGACTTTCAGAGAGAAATTATTGAACACCAGCATAGCTGCATATGTTTAAATTTTGGGTTTCTGTTTGGTTTTTATTGCAGTGTTTTAAAGTTTTGATTTTTGTGTTTGTTAACAAAGTATACTAACTTTGTGTTAGTCAAATGTTACATGAAAATGAACAATGAGACAAAACATTTTGAGCATGCAATTTATTGAAAACAAAGCTTATACTGTATGGAACTGTTGTCCTTTTTTATAAACCTCCCTTGCCATCCTGACCCAAAGGTTCTCAATTGGATTTAGATCAGGGAAACGTGCAGGATGGTTCAAAACAGTGATGTTATTGTCCTGGAAAAAGACCCTTGTCCTGCAGGCATTCTGTACTGCAAAGGTAGCATTGTCCTGTTGAAAAACCTAGTCGTTACCACAAAGATGAGGGCCCTCAATCATGAGGGATCCTCTCTGCAACATCTGGACATAGCCAGTGGCCGCTAAAGGAAAAAGCATCCCCCGCCACTGTGGCGCATAGAAAACATCTCAGGTGGGATCTGCTTGTCATGCCAGTAACGTTGGAAATCATCAGGACCATCAAGGTTAAATTTTTTATCAGAGAATACAACTTTCTTCCACCTTTCAATATCCCATGTTTGGTGCTCCCTTGCAAAGTCCAAATGGTCAGTTCTGTGGCATTCAAGGAGATGAGGCCTTTAGCGACATTTTTTGTTTTTGAAGTCCTTCAGTCTCAGATGCTGTCTGATGGTTATGGGGCTGCAGCCGGCACCAATAACAGGCTTAATTTGGGTCGAGGATCGTCCAATTGTCATGAACCGTGTGTGGCAGGCAGGATTGTACCCAAATGCAGACTCACAAACAGGATTTGAACACAAAAACTCAGCTTTATTGCTGGTACAAGATAATACAAAAATTAGACTGGAAATCTAGAAATGGAACTATGAACAGGAGACAGCTGGGTATGAGGGAGACACTGACATAAATACACAGAAGGATAATGTGGGAAGTGAGAACACACAGGGACTACAGCTGACATGAATTAACATGACGCCACAGGGGAAGCAAGACTAGACACACCAAACATGGAAACACTTGACTTTCATAATAAAACAGGAAACGGAGGAACATGGTACAGGAGTGGAGGAAAGGGAGACAAGAGAGACAGAGGGAGCACGAAGGAGCACAAGGGAGAAAGAAAGGAAACGAGAGAGACATGATAGACTGGGCAAACATGGATAAACATGACAAGCAGGGGGGAACAGAATGAAACACGAGGAGGGAAACAAAACACAAGAACTCACACAACAAATATAAACACAGAGACATAAAGGGCAAAGACACAAGAGAGAATCTAATAGTCTAATAATAGTCATTTATTATAATAATAATAATAATAATAATAATAATAATAATAAAAAGATAAACAGAAAAACCTGGGCACTACAGAATAAACTCAAGACTAACAAAATGGGCTTAAATCATAATACAAAATGACATCAGAACACAAGAAAACTCAAAATGCTGGATCAGTGACCCAGGACCATGACACCAGTGTCTTGACAGACAGCCAACTGAATCTGCCGGCTCAGTGTTGGTGAAATTTTTGGGGGTCTTTAAGTTGACTTTTTTGTTCCATAACCCTTAATCTTTAAAGAAATTCCAAAGTTCCACCTCAGCAGCATAAGACCCGGCTTATGCACTTGAACAACCCGACCACATTCAAAAAGAGAAAGCTTTTTTTTTTTGCCTTTGCTATCAGAACATCGTGAGATTGTGATTACCTGAAAATGAATTCACATTTTTGCATAGATTTGGCCCTTTAAAGGCAGGTGGTCCTAAAGATCCAACCATGCAAAATATGATTTTTTTGTCATTTTTCAGGTGGTCTTGAAATTTTGATCGGGACTGTATGTATTTAAGATGATGCTTAGATTAATTCACTTTATTCCACGTCTATATCAACTTCATACTGTCTGGTATAAGAAACAGAGTATACTGTTGGCAAAGGTAATCAGCCGATATAGCTCATTCATTAAACTGCTGACACCTTGTTGAATTGAGTTTTGTAATTCCACAAAGAGCAGCAGGTCAGCTGATCACAGCCTGTGCATTAAGAAAATCTGTTGGAGCTCACAACAGAAATTATTGTGAGTTGTGATTATTTTTCCTACACATGTCTGATCTCACTTCAACCCTTGATCGTACTCATTTTACTTTTTAGGTGTGGAGGCAAAGTCCATCTACAATGTAGGGAACAGAAATTAGTTATTTATAAATTCTCTTTCACTGCTTGTGCTCTACAAGATTCAAGATGAGTACAGTCATTAGAATTAGATTAGAATAATATTTTATTGTCATGTACTAGCCTGTGTATAAAACTAGATGGTAGAACTTTTCTTCAAGGATCTCATTTTAATTTTCTTACTCTTGAGTACATTTCAGACCCAGTACTTTTTCAGTTTTATACTCAGCATAAATACATCTGAATTGCATATTTAATTTCCATTATATTTTGTCTATACAGTGTTTATTCGATTGCTTAGAAGTGTAAAAGAAAATTAACTGCAATATATTTAGATTTCTTTTGCAGTGGGAGGGGTTTTTACACTGATGTGTAATCATTATACCAATATGATGAATCTCATCTTCTATCTGTGAAGCTCTTTGTAACTGTGTTTTAAAAACTGCTATGCAAATAAAGTTGTGTTTTTTTGTCATTATTTTTATTATTGTGTAGAGACGCAAAATGAGTACCCAAGCATTCGCAGGAGGATTAGTGAGCATCTCTCAATTTCTGAAATGAAGGGGAAATGAAGAGGCAAAGAAAATATGATGAAGGAATTGACGGAGCTCCTGAGAGCAGTTGAAGAGGAACAAAAAAAAAAAAAAATGCAAGCAAACAAAACAACTGAAAAGGCAAAGGCTTACTTGGGGCAAGTCCAGAGAGAATTTACAGAAGGCAAAAAAGGAAAATTAAATAGCAAAGAGCAAATTGTTGCCTCATTCATTCGGACAGTTAGGATACTGATTGTCTGATCCCTATTTGCCTCTAGCAATCGTGGCATTAGATATTAGAATTAATCGTTTAGGGTCAGCATCATGTGTCATACTACCAAATGTGCTCTTCAAAGGAGGGTTGCTTCAGACTGGGTTTTTCTGTCAATCCACTTTTTTTAACAGATAAAAGAAAAAAACCTGACTCATTCGGTAATATCAGTTTGCCAAACACATGGCTTTGTATGGACGGAAACACAATGGCAGAAGAAGATGGGTGGATGGATACTCTAGGAACAACAAGTAAGCTTGCAGTACAAGAGTGAAGTGATATGGTACTATAAGGTCACTAAGTTAAGATGGGGCCTGCTTATTTAAGACCTTAAGACCTTCTGGATTTAACAGGGAGCCAGTGAAGGGAAGCCAATATAGGAGAAATATGCTCTCTCTTTCTAGTCCCTGTCAGTACTCTTGCTGCAGCATTTAGGATTAACTGAAGGGTTTTCAGGGACTTCCTGATAATAATGAATTACAGTAGTCCAGCCTGGAAGCAATAAATGCATGAACTAGTATTTCAACGTCACGCTGAGACAGGATATTCCTAATTTTAAAAGTATTGTGTAAATGGAAGAAAGCAGTCTTACATATTTGTTTAATATGTGCACTGAAGGACATATCCTGGTCAAAAATGACTCCAAGGTTCCTCACAGTGTGACTGGAGTCCAAGGCAATGCCATCCAGAGTACAAATCTGGTTAGGCACCATATTTCTAAGATTTTTCAGGGTACAATAACTTCAGTTTTATCTGAATTAAGAAGCAGAAAATTAGAGGTAAACCAGGTTTTTAAGTCTTTAAGACGTTCCTGCAGTTTAAATAATTAGTGTGTGTTATTTGGCTTCATGGATAAATAGAGTTGGGTGTAATCTGCATAGCAATATGTTATGCCTTCTGATGATACTGCCTAAGGCAGGGGTCAGCAACTTTTAATACCCAAAGAGCCATTTGGACCCGGTTTCCAAGGAAAAGAAAACACTGGGAGCCGCAAATACTTTTTGACATCTAAAATGAAGATAACACTGCATACAATATTTTTACCTTTATTCTTTGTATAAACAACTATAGTGTGTTGCTTATGAAATTCATGAAGTGCTACAAAGAAAATTAAATTTTATTTATGTAATGAACACATTTTGAACTCTTAAAAATTATAACAAAAAAGAAAGACATCCAGTTGAAGGTCTCTTTTAAATGAATTAAAAAGCTGAACTTAAATTATCCATGTAGCAAACAACAACTGAGCCGTCATCCTTATATCACCTTTGGGCTTTCGGAGCATGTAGCGGAATCTTGACCTGAATTTTAAAAATAATTGGAAAAAAAGCACTATGCTCCTAAAAAGTGAATAATAAATATTTGTAAAATATCTACATAAATATTTATTTAAAGTTTATTTATTTAGTATGGCGGGGCGTGGCCTGCAGTGCCGCTGCAGGAGAGGTGGTCATACCTGAGCGTCATCCACAATCACGCCTCACCGCCTTAAAGTCTGTGCTAGCCTGCATGTGCACAGCAACCATGTGTGATAACTGGTCAATAAAGAGAAGCTGTAAAGCATGTTTATGCAAACACCGTCGGGTCTGCCGTGTTATGTTTACCATGGGACTTCTGCTCCTGAACCTCTGCGCATAGGGCTATACGAAGTCACTTTCATCTTTACGCTGTCGTCTGTGAGGCATGAGTGATTTTTGTTTTTATCATAGTTCATGGTGGGGAATAGCTGCTCAAATATGTATGTGGATCCGAAGATCGACAATCTACAAATTAGGCATACTGGTAGGCCGCTCTCGTCAGAGGTAAATGCAAATAAATCTGCCCAGGCATCATTAAATGTTCTATTTTCTTCAGATATTTTTCTTTTCTTACATTTCTCCATACTTGGCCTACCTGGGGTTGAAAGTCTTGATAAATGCATGGCATTTCGGCGGGTATACCGGCTTCCATGAGTGTGACTCTTATTTTGAGCAACGAAAAATAATAAAATATCATTTTATTTTTATATTTCAAGATCATGATAATCTTCCAATTTAGAACCACAAGTTAGTAGTATCTGCAGTAAAGATCTTTTCATACATTGTTGTCAATGGAAAATTGTACTTAGTAGTCAGTATAATATTTTAATGATATAAGTTTGCCGGTGCCTGGTCCGCGGCGCTGGGATTCAGTCTGATGATCCGAACCGTCAGTGAGACGTTGGGGGTGAGAAACACTATTTTGGTATATAAAACGGCCGCAAAGGTTTAAAGTAACGTGATAAATTAGGTTGGGTTCGCCGAAAGGAGCTGAATTAGACTTGGGTTTTAGAGGTAGCCGAAATTACTTTGTGACAAATTCAAATGAAAACACGTTGAGACAGAGAAATTAAAATAGGTTGGGTTCGCCGGAAGGAGCTGAATTAGACTTGGGTTTTAGAGGTAGCCGAAATTACTTCGTGACAAATTGTAAAAGCGCGCGAATGTCTATATGTGTGTATGTGTCTGGAAGTAAGTTGATTTTACAGCACAATACGCTGCTGAAGTACTTCTATTTTTGTTTTCTTTGCTGAGGCTCACGTACTGGTGACAAAGGAGAACGGTTGAGTTTCATCTCATAAAACTGATACCGCTTCACCGTTAGGGTGAAGTCGAAGGCCGTATCAGTAAACCACTCTGAAGTCAAGCGTGCCAGCGACGACCCAGCAAAATCTTTGAAAATGGGGAATAAACAAGTAAAATTAACACCTGATGAGAAATGGTTAGAAAAACAACAAACCGGAGCAGGTAAAATAAGTGCAAATAGGTGGAGAAATCCACAAAAAGCAAAAAAAAAAAAAAAAAAAAAAAAAGCAGATTCTTTAGATTGCCCTGATCAACAACATCCGGTGCTCCAGACCATTAATTTAACCAGTTGTTAATAGTAATCTTAGTAATCTGCATTAAGCTTAGGGTTGCTCAAATTCAGTATAATGACATATGAGATGAAGTAAAATAGGTAAATATTTAAACTAATGATGTGCATAGAGGCATTTGACCTGTTTGAAAGACTGTCGTTGTCATGGCTACTGAACGGACTCACGCGCAGACAGTTCTTTTCAAGGGAAAAAAAAAAAAAAAAGGGGATTTATTCACAATAGGGATCACCTTAGTGCAATATATATGTACAGTGAGTTGGGAGGGGGGTCCAGGGCTCCAGGGAGAGAAGGGGGGGGGGGGGGGGAATCCACACACACACGCTTCCTCTTCCACTCAGTCACCGCCACCGCTCCTCCGCACACACGCACTCCTCTTCAGCCGCACTCGCTCCAAAACTCCACACACTGCCCCACTTGGGCAGGTCCAGTGATTCGGTCCAGAAGAGGGATATCTACAGACAGAAGTTCAAGGTTAGTTCCACAACAAAATACATGTAAGAGATTCCTCTTTGAATATGCCGCGAGCACGAACTCAGGTGGTTCAACGTTCCAGCGGTGAGCTGCTCTGTGCCACTGCCTTAAATAGCAGCTGGGGAAATCAGCCGGATCAGCCGCAGGTGGACACCATCACACCAGGGGCGGAGCGTGGGGGGTGGCTTACTGGGCTTAAGCCCGGGTTGTTTTGTCAGAAGCCCGGGGTCTTTTGGAGTGTAATTTTTTCATAGTTAGATGCCTGGCTGACAACTGTATAAAACAAAAAGTACACACAATATTCGAAGCACATAGTGCACACTGTGGGAATTTACGACTGTGCGTGAATCCCCCCTGATATTGGTATGATCCGAGCTCAGGCACTAAGCGACTGAGTGAGGGGACGGGGCAGCTGCTGCCAGCAGTGAGTGCGCTGTTGGAGAAACGGAGCCAGCCATACTAAGGAGAGCTTAAGTTTGACCAGGTGTTACGTCCCTCTGCAGCTTTTAATCGTCTCAGTGTTTTCAGCTGGTGCTAATTGGCCACACCTAGTCAGGTGTGGATAAAAGCATACCTAAGGCAAGCTTTCCGGCAGTGCACTAGTCTTTGCCTTGGTGGCACCAGCCATTTTAGCCAACCTGGTTTTCCATTTTAGGATGAAACCTCTTCTCACCCACACTCTGTTATTCATCTCCTTTTTTTTATGTTGCGGCTTTTGAGCCGGGTCGTAACATAAGTGGGGGCTCGTCCGGGATATTTGGACATTTTAGTGGAGACTGAATGTCAGTTTGTTTTGCTTTTAAGTGGGTGAGTGATGGTGGTCACTGTAATTGTGCAAACTCCCTTTAGTTAGTGTGTTTCAGCTGGGTGGCTGTGCTGCCCTTCCATCGAAGCACTTGTTTGTTGTTTTGCTTTATTGTTTTAGTTTATTGTGTTTGGTGGCTATCCTGGGTGGGGGTACGCTTCAGAGTTTGGTAGGAGACTATATCTCTGGTCTGCTGCCTGCTCTCGAGTTCGCGTTTAAAGTTGCCTCGAGCCTGGTACACCACTGAAGACTAGGGTAGGAAAAGTAAGGGTTTTGTTGTTTTTAGTGTTTTAGGCTGGGAGTTGCACATAGTAAATCAGTGGCACCAAACTTGGTAGGAGGTTTGAGACCATTCATGATTATGGTCTGTAGCTGAGGCAGGTAGGCTGTTTTTAAGTTGGCATTGTGTGCACACCCTGTGTGTGCATATGTCAGTGTGGATGGATGCTAATGAGATCCTTGTGAGGTGAGTGTTTTGTGCTGTGACCTTTAGTGTTGTGGGGAATATGGCTATTTTGTTGGATCACTTGTGAGTGTTGTTGGCCAGGTGATGGCAATAACACTGTGGGGTGCTGAGCCACCCTTGATGTGATCATTGTGTGGCCATAGCTCTCCATTTTGTGGTTGGTCACTAGTACGCTTGATTTACTGAACTTTTTGGATTAAAGTAACTTGTTGTGGTATAGGGCCACTTGTATGTGACTGTTTGTGTGGTGGAGACAACAGATCACTTGGTTGTGATTATTTGTTGCTACTTTTGGTTTTGTGTTGTAGCAGATCAGGTAATCATTTTGGGTTTGTGACTGTTGTGCTCCTTTGTGTTGGTCACATGTTACTTCTTGTCTGTTCAGTGTGGCAACCTCAAATCCTCATGCCCATCCATGCTTAGAGATGCCAACTATAACGTGAACACTGTGCTTCTGTTAGCTTTAACTTTTATTCCAGGTTTGTGGGTCAAGGAACTGAAGGCTTCAGAGGGGCTTTTAATAAATTTAAGGGTCCTAGAGGAACCCTTTTAAGGGAGGAGGTGTTACGTCCCTCTGCAGCTTTTAATCGTCTCAGTGTTTTCAGCTGGTGCTAATTGGCCACACCTAGTCAGGTGTGGATAAAAGCATACCTAAGGCAAGCTTTCCGGCAGTGCACTAGTCTTTGCCTTGGTGGCACCAGCCATTTTAGCCAACCTGGTTTTCCATTTTAGGATGAAACCTCTTCTCACCCACACTCTGTTATTCATCTCCTTTTTTTTATGTTGCGGCTTTTGAGCCGGGTCGTAACACCAGGTACGAAAGCAAATCATTTGTACCGTACAAATAATGTAAATATGACGGTGAATCACGAAAGATTGATATCAAACTGATCACTTGACCAATATTACGTTACTTGCTCTTCAAGTGAATCAACAAATGGCGAAATGAAAAGCCGAACAAATGCTTTTTTTTTTTTTTTTTTTTTTTTCTTTTTAAGAGAGTCTTAGCTTACATGTGTTTATTTCATATTTTCAGTTCTTACCCTCCCCGACTAAATCGGTTTCAGTTATGTACTGAAATATAAGAATGGACATTAGAGGGTTCTTTCAAAGAAAAAACTCAGGTAAATGTTATTTTATATATTATGCTTTGTATGTTGTTCAGTATATTTCTATGCAAAAGAAGAGGGATTTCAGTACACAGCAGGATATTCACATTCTGGCCAGAGGGGCCGATGGCGCGATATGGCAGCCTCGCTTCTGTCAGTCTGCCCCAGGGCAGCTGTGGCTACAACTGTAGCTTGCCTCCACCAGTGTATGAATGTGAGAGTGAATGAATAGTGGCATTGTAAAGCGCTTTGGGTGCCTTGAAAAGCGCTATATAAATCCAATTCATTATTTGTAACCAGATATTTACATACACTTTAGGGAGAAAACATAAAACATTTTTACTGTACAACATCAATTTAGATTAAACTTTTGTTTTAGATAAATATTGAAATATCTTTTGAATTAGTTAAATGTCAGAATAAAGAGAGACAGAGCTGTCTATTTTTTATCACTTTGATCAAATTTAGGAGTACATGTACACTAAGTTTGTTAATTAATAAGAAAACTCCAGACGATTCCATTCTGAGCTGAAGAAGCTTCTGATAGGTTTGTAGAATCCATGTGGATAAATTGGTGGCACAGCTGTGGATGCATATAAGGCAAAACACAGAGGCTGTTTCTTTAACATGGGAAAATCAAGAGATGTCAACCAAAACACCAGGAAAAGAATCGTGGAGCTCCATAAGTGTGGCTCAATTTTGAATACAATTTGGTGCCATTTGCAATTAAGAAATACAGATAGTTTCTCTCTTTACTCTTAAAGTTAACAAACATGTTTTTTATATTTATCAATCTAAAAAAATAAACATTTAGTCTGATTTGATGTTACAATTAAAAAAGTGTTTGTGTTTTGATCTGAAGAGTACATAAATATGTGGTTTCAACTGTATATTTCATGATTGTCAGCACAAAGAGGGAGAGAGAGCAACAGAGAGGGAGATGGAGAATGAGGACAGAACAGAGGTGGAACAAGAGCAGGTGAGACACACATGTTAGTCAAATGGTTGTTTACCAAAAGTATCACCGTATCATAGGTACTCATGTATCTTGTACCTAGTGTTTCTTTTTAGGTTTGCTATTTTTCAAATTCTACATTTATTAAGTTATGCAGGCTTGTTTGCACAACAAGGCTAAATAATTATATAAACTTTTCTCAATCTAAATAGTGGACTTTGGTAGAATTAAACAATAAGTGTAGTGCAGGTCTATGATGATTTTTAGTGCTACTATCATCTAGTTCTGATTCTGGTTCTGTCTTTGTTAAATCCTCAGTAGTCCTGATTTTGAACTGTTGTAGTCCTGTTTTAATTCCGGATCAGTTCTGGGTCTGGTTGAATTGGGGTTTAGCCCTCATGTCTTGATACAGCCCCGATTTTGTTCTGCCTTGCTGCTTAATTAAAAAACTAGTTTAAGGTGTCCTGCACATGTGATATATATTTTTCCCTATATGAAGTCATTTTTTTTTTTTTGAACAAAACTCAAAACAGAGCCTATTAATCTTTCAGTCATTTCTAACCCCCCCCCAAAAAAAAAAAATCCCACATGCATACTACCCTTTAGGGCTAAGCCCCGGGTGTTTCAAATGTCTGGCTCCGCCTCTGCATCACACGGGTGCGTGGGCCAAGAGCGAGAGCCCGTAACGAGCTCCACCCAGGCAGAGAGGAGGAGGAGAGACAAAACCAAAACAAACAACAACAAAACCTGTAGCCAGCGTGGGCCAACCAGAGAGACACGGGGACCGTGACAGTACCCCCCCCTTAACGGGAGCCTCCCAGCGACCCACCAGGCTTATCCGGATGGAGGCGATGAAAGTCCGCAACCATCCCGGGATCCAACACAGCGGAGCGGGGAACCCAGCAACGTTCCTCAAGGCCATAACCCTCCCAATCCACCAGATATTGAAGACCCCTCCCACGACGGCGAGAGTCCATGATGCGGGAGATCGTGTAGGCAGGGAGGCCA
Source organism: Copadichromis virginalis (assembly GCF_057382275.1). Classification (NCBI taxonomy): domain Eukaryota; kingdom Metazoa; phylum Chordata; class Actinopteri; order Cichliformes; family Cichlidae; genus Copadichromis; species Copadichromis virginalis. The sequence goes on from NC_140633.1 coordinate 16,529,431, forward strand.
CCAACGACCCGAGCGGGCGGAGGGGGCCTGGAAGGAGGGCACAATGGACTGGAGAGACACGGCTTAATCTGAGACACATGGAAGACATTGTGTATCCTCATGTTGCGCGGCAACTTAAGGCGAACAGAAACAGGGTTTATCAAAGCAGCAACTTCAAACGGCCCGATGAAGGTCGAGGTGAGCTTCTTCGATTCGGCATGAACAGGAACGAAGCTTGTGGACAACCAAACCTTTTGACCGATGGTGTACTCAGGAGCGGGAGTGCGGCGCCGGTCTGCCAGGCGTTTGTCGCGTCCCTTCGTGCGCAGCAAGGCCGCCCGGGTGGCCCGCCAAACCCGGCGACACCTACGGAGGTGAAACTGGACAGAAGGGACAAGGTGCTCACCTTCCAGAGCAGGGAACAGAGGAGGCTGATACCCCAGGGAGGCCTCAAACGGAGATTGCCCTGTAGCTGAAGACGTCAGGCTATTGTGGGCATATTCCACCCAGGGCAGTTGGTCGCTCCAGACGGTTTGGTTGGAAGCAACTACGCAGCGCAGAGCGGTCTCCAGCTCCTGGTTAGTGCGCTCAGTTTGTCCGTTGCTCTGTGGGTGGTAACCAGAGGAGAGACTGACCTTGGCTCCTAGCGCCGAGCAGAACTCCTACCACACACGAGAGGTGAATTGCGGCCCACGATCCGAGACCACGTCCTCTGGGATGCCATGGAGGCGGAACACGTGATTCGTGAGATGCCGAGCCGTCTCCAGGGCCGTCGGGAGCTTGGGGAGAGCAACAAAATGCGCAGCCTTCAAAAAGCGGTCAACAATAGTCATTATAGTGGTGTTACCTGCTGACCGCGGGAGGCCGGTGACAAAATCCACAGCGATATGGGACCACGGCCGAGACGGTGTAGGTAAAGGATGCAGCAAGCCGGCCGGAGGATGATGTCCCAGCTTGCTGCGGGCGCAGGTTGAACAGGCAGAGACGTACTCCCGAACGTCTCGTGATAACGTGGGCCACCAGAAATAGCGCTGAAGGAAGGTGATCATTCTGTGTACTCCTGGGTGACATGTGAAGCGGGCAGTGTGAGCCCAATGCAGTACCTGAGACCGAGTGGCCGATGGAACAAAGAGCCGCCCCGCTGGTCCCCCTCCAGGGTCTGGTTCGGCCCGCTGAGCCTCGCGAATGGCCGACTCGATTTCCCATGTTATTGCACCAATGGCACAAGCCGCTGGCAGGATAGGCTCAGGGTCCCGCCTATCCTCAGACACCGAGAACTGACGTGATAGGGCGTCCGGCTTCACATTCCGCGAGCCCGGTCTGTAGGAGATGGAAAAGTTAAAACGGGTGAAAAAAAGAGCCCACCTGGCCTGTCGGGCGTTGAGACGTTTTGCTGTTTGCAGGTATGCCAGGTTTTTGTGGTCTGTCCATACAATGAATGGCTGAGCCGTGCCCTCCAACCAGTGCCTCCATTCCTCCAAGGCCAGTTTTATAGCCAAGAGCTCCCGGTCTCCCACGTCATAGTTGCGTTCAGCTGGGGAGAGACGGCGAGAGAAGAAGGCACAGGTTACAGCTTACCCTCTCGCTGTTGTGAGAGCACGGCGCCGACCCCCAAGTCGGAGGCATCCACCTCCACAATGAATTGGAGTCGCAAGTCGGGCAGAGCCAGGATAGGTGCAGTGGTGAATCGGTCCTTGAGCTGTGTGAAGGCCTTTTGGGCCGCCTGATCCCACTGAAAAGAGAACTTAGGAGAGGTTAAGCGGGTCAAAGGCAGAGCGATTTTACTGAAATCCCTAATGAACCGGCGATAAAAGTTAGCAAAGCCGAGGAACTGCTGAAGCTTACGGTGATCAATCGGTTCCGGCCATTCCACTACAGCTTTGATCTTGGCCGGATCCGGTTTGAGGTCACCCTGGTCGATTATGTAACCCAGGAACGACACTGTTTGAACGTGGAATTCACATTTCTCCCCCTTCACAAAAAGTCTGTTCTCTAGCAGCCGCTGGAGGACCTGTTTTACATGGGTAACATGTTCGGTTTCAGACTTATAAAAAATCAGGCTTGCAGGACACATAAGCAAGCCACGCTTGTTCATATTAGTGAATATTCACACACATAGTCAGACTTATGGAGCCTCTCACCACACTTCTTTTTCTCTTTCTATTTACAAACAAGTGATATTTCCACATCCTCTCCACCTGTCTAAACGAAACACCCAGCGTACATCATTAGACATACACACACACAATTATGGGCATGCTGAGGTTTGTCACATGGAATGTAAATGGAGCTGGCTCCAGAGGAAAGAGGTTAAAGATATTTAACCAGCTTAAAAAACTACAGGCAGATGTTGTTTTATTACAAGAAACTCACAGACCTGTCACAGGTTTAAACGAACTTAAAACACCTGAGTTTCCTAACGTGTTTGCAGCCTGTTATAATTCTAGACAACGGGGAGTAGCAATTTTAATACATAAAAATGTTAATTTTACAGTACTCGATACAGTTATAGATCCAGAGGGTAGATTTCTAATTATTAAACTATCAATATTGAACAAAAAACTATGTATTGTAAGTATATATGGTCCAAATGTTGATGAACCCTCATTCTTCCACGGATTTTTTAGTGCACTCTCTGAACACCTTGATTGCACACTCATTCTTGGCGGTGACCTCAACCTTGGACTAAATGAAGACATGGATAGGCTCAACACAACAGGAACTCAGTGCAATTGGCAGTCCACAAATATAATCAATCAGTATATGAGCGACTTTGGTCTTTGCGATGCATGGCGCTCTCTTCACCCCACCAGTAAGGAATATACTTTTTTCTCGCATGTTCATCACTCTTACTCTCGTTTGGATTATTTTTTGGTCAGCAGCTCACTGCTGTGTGACATTTCAGACACTGAGATTCATCCTATAGCTGTCAGCGATCATGCTCCCGTATCCTTAACACTAATACACAAGAATAACACTACGGCAAGAAAAAATTGGAGATTTAATATATCACTACTTAAAGATGAAGACTTTATTAAATTTTTTAAAAAGGAATGGACTTCATATTTAGACTTTAATGACACTCCCGGAATATCTGCTTCTGTTCTATGGGAAGCAGGGAAAGCTGTGATGAGAGGTAAAATAATTTCTTTCTCATCACACAAAAAGAAAGAAGAAAACAAAAATATTCAGGAATTAGAAAAAACCATCAAATCACTAGAAGAAGCCTACGCGTGCAACCAAGATCAGGAAACATTGAACAAAATATGCAAAACAAAACTAGAATTAAATGAAATTATTAATAAAAAAACACAATTCCTTATACAAAGACTACGCTTGCAGAATTTTGAACACAGTAACAAATCAGGTCGATTTCTAGCTAACCAGCTAAAAATAAATAAAGAAAAAACAACTATATGTGCTGCTAAAGATTTATCGGGGAACACAATATATGATCCTGGAAGAATAAACAACATTTTTAGGGATTTCTATGAAACTTTATACTCACCACAAATAAACCCATCTAAAAATGAAATTGATCTGTTTCTTGACAACGTAACTCTTCCAAAATTACTAGACAGTCAAGCAATGGAACTGGATTCGCCACTGACGCCAAGTGAACTCCAGGAAGCCCTGATAAGTATGCCCAATAATAAGGCCCCAGGTCCAGACGGTTTCCCTGCAGAATTCTACAAAGAATTCTGGACAATTTTGGCACCAGTATTCCACGGCATGTTGCAGGAAATCGAGGAAAATGGCAGACTACCACCAAATATGAATTCTGCCAACATTAGTCTCCTGCTAAAACCAGGCAAAGACCCTTTATTTCCCTCAAGCTATCGTCCAATTTCTCTTTTAAATGTAGACCTTAAAATAATCTGCAAAGCTCTCTCAAAGAGATTAGAGAAAATGACCCCCCTCTTAATTCATCCTGACCAAACTGGTTTCATAAAAGGTCGGCACTCCTCAACAAACACTCGTAGATTACTTAATTTAATAGACTACTCATACGATAAAAACATCGAAACCATAATATTATCTCTAGCTGCAGAAAAAGCATTTGACAGAGTTAACTGGAAATTTTTATTCGCAACTTTACACAAATTTGGTTTTGGAAACTTTCATAAACTGGATAAGAATATTATACAATTCCCCAACAGCTCGTATCAGAACAAATGACCAGACATCCTCCAGCTTCTGTCTCCTGAGGGGCACCAGACAGGGATGCCCACTCTCCCCTTCACTTTTTGCAATTTTTATCGAACCTCTAGCAGCAACATTTAGACAGGCTACAACAATTAAGGGCATAAAATGTAAGAACATAGAACATAAAATCAGTCTCTATGCGGATGATGTGTTGCTTTTTCTGCAAAACACACAAACCAACCTCTCTGAGGTAATTACTTTAATAAACTGGTTTTCAAGAGTTTCAGATTACTCAATTAACTGGCCAAAATCTACAGTTCTCCCCATTAACTGCTCCTTCCATAATTCTTCCTCTGCCCCACTGCAATCCGGAAATATTAAATATTTAGGTATTAATGTCTCTCCTAAGCTTTCAGACTTAACTAAATTAAACCACATCCCACTTCTAAAGAAAGTAGAAGGCGATCTGACTAGATGGAAATCTTTACCCATATCACTCATGGGAAGGGTCGCCACTATAAAAATGATGATCTTGCCAAAAATAAATTACTTATTTTTGATGATCCCTAACAAACCATCACAAGATTGGTTCAGATCTCTGGATTCATATATTTCCAAATTCCTTTGGAAAGATAAACCCCCGCGTATCAGCTTAAAAACGCTACAAAGAACCAAGGATAGAGGAGGATTAGATCTGCCTAATTTTTACCAATACTTCTTAGCCAACAGGCTTCAGTTCATCTCAGAATGGTTAAAACATACCTTCTCAGTTGAGCCCTGGCTAGATGTTGAACAGGCACTATGCAAGGATCTAGAGATTTCAGACCTACCATTTATTAGCTCAAACATCAAAAGACATGAATGCTTTAAAAGTATCAACATCAGCTTTTGTCTGACAGCATGGTGGGAGTTTCTAAAAATAACAGTCTTCATTAATTCCATGCAAACGTACACCTATCTGGAATAACCCTGACATATTACAAAACAATAATATGATTAATTTCCCAGAATGGAGTTGTAAAGGAATTAAATACTTAGAACATATATTAGAGGGAACAGAATTTATTCCATTTGACAGACTAGTTGCACAATATGGGATCAACAAGACAAGACTTTTAGAATATCAACAAATTAAATCCATAGTAAAAAAGAAATTTAACCTCAGTCAAGTTGAATTACAAACACCACTAAGTGCGGCACATTTTCTTACTCTTAAATCCCCCAAATTATTATCTAAAATATACAGAACACTTTCTAAATTAGATGAATCAATATCCCTTCCTATTGCAAAGTGGGAAGCAGATTTATCAGTCAGCTTAGACCAAAACTTCTGGTCTGAGATTTGCTTAAAAACCTTTAAATTAATTAAAAATCCCAGTCTGCAATTAATACAATACAAAATACTACATAGAGTGCACTATACAGGTCATCGGATGTTCAAGATGGGCTTTACATCTTCCAACAACTGCTCACACTGTCAAGGCAATACACCAGACAATTACATCCACGCTCTTTGGTTCTGTCCACCAGTGCAAAAGTTTTGGCGCGAGATATGTGAAGACTTATCAAAGTGTCTGAAATGTAACATTCCAACTTCCCCCTTAGTGTGTTTGTTGGGCAGCTTAGATAATGTCACTTCAGAAAAGAATATAGCCCATATGGTTTTCACTGCCCTATGCATAGCCAAGAAAACAGTCCTCATGAACTGGAAAAATAAAAATAATCTTAATTCTAACCAATATAGAAATTATCTATTAGATTACATTAGTCTTGATACAGCCTCTGGCACCACATCAGATCAATTGCTCTGGGCTCCTTTTATCAGCTCCATCACCTAGTGGGGGTGGGGGGTCATAGTTTGGTCCCGCCTTCACTGTTGTGATTGGTGTGGGGGTAGGGACAGGCTTAGGGCGTCGGGGGGTTCCCCGGAGGCATCTTCCTTGGGGGGCTCAACCCGGGGTAGCGGTCATGTCCGGTTGGGGGCTCTGTTGGCTCTCAGGTGACTGTTTCCTCGCGGCTGCGTACAGCGGGGCTAGGGGAGGGTCTGTGCTGACGGACGTGGGTTACTGACCTGGTAGCTTGGCACCCCTGGGTGGGTCCGGGATGGGCGTGAGGTTCTGGGGGCGCTCCGTCTCCGGGCTGGGGCCCGGGCCGGGCCTCGGGGGCTTGGGTCCTGGTTGGTGTGTTGCCGGGGTTGTGGGCGGGTGGGTGCATGGGGGCCCAGCCCTGGAGCAGGGTGCCACCGGTGCGTCGAGCCACCTGGGGGGCTCTTCAACTGGTGGGGGAGATGGTCACATCTGCAGGAGCTTTCCTCTCTTCAGGGACTCTCTCTGCAGGAGGGGGAGATACAGGAGAGGTGGAGGAAGATCTCAGCCTGGGCGTTTACTGTCTTATGTAGTCTGGAAGATGAGTGGATGGTGGGGTGGGTGCAGTTTTCTCTGTGGTGGGGTTGGGTGAACTGTCCCGGGCTCTGTGGGGCCGGGAGGCGCTGCTGCACTGGGCCCCGGTCTGGATGGGCCTGGGCCCTCTTTCCCTGGCGGGTCGCGGAGTGTGGGAGTGCCTACTGGGGTCAGCGGGGGAGCTGGCCCCAGGGAGGGGTTACCTGCCCCTCCCTTCCTTCCCTCCCCATCTCCAGCTGCCTCCCTCTTCCCGCTCCACCACAACCACCCACACATGCAGGGCCTTGGAGTAGGGGTATGTCACCAGGGTGCAGAGGAGGCTACCCCCCCCCCCTCTGTCCCCTTCCGGCTGCCTCTGCCTCAATTTTATCCCACAACTTAGACATTCACATTATTCACACTCTCATTACACATACATATAGGATCTTGGGGGTGGGCACAATCACGGAGTCCATATTACCATCAGGGTGTACACCTCACCCCTGGCGTCGTTGCCCACCTCTCAATTTTAAATACACTTAGACATTGAGGGCTATCAGGAGGGACTATGCGCTTACCTGCTGCTCTCTGGCAGGTAGCTCCAAGCCCTCCTGGGTTTTAATTGCACCTTAGAACACACATGCATCAACACTACAATGAGCGGGTGGAGGGAGGTTTGGAGTCTTCTCCCACCCCCATTCTCTGCGGCCTGCTGGAGCGGGAGGGCTAGAAGGAGTTGGCCGTCCGACTGCGGTCTGGAGTGTGGGGCCTCCCTGCTGCTATGGAGTCGGGGTGGTCTGCCTCTCCCCACCGCAGGGAAAAGGGTAACACCACCTGGGTCTGGGTGCAGTTTCCCCCTCCAGGGGCAAGGGTACCTAGACCCGGTTTGTAGAGTACGCTTGGGGAGTGTGATCGTGTGTACAGCGTCTCTTTATGTCTGTCTCCACGTTGGTTGAGTGTGGAGTGAGTGCATATGAGAGCATGAGGGGGGGAATGGATGTTTGTGTCTGTGTGTGCCTGTATGTCTGTGTCTATATGGAGGTTGGGTATCAGACACCACCTCTCTGGGGACACCTCAGGCCCTCCAAGGTTTGGAGGCCTATCTCCACCCACCACCACTTCCCCTGCCGGTGGCGGACTCCCTCAGGTGTCGGTGCGTTGGTGGTTCTTTGTGTCTGGGGGTGGGCGTCCAGGTACACACCGGCTCACTCCTTGGCGGCCGCTTATCGGGGCCTGGAACCTGGGGCTCGCTCGGACCACTTCGGAGGTGGGGTGCCCCCGGCCTCTCGGCCTGGGGCTCGGTCACTCAGGCACAGCTGGCTGCCGGCGGAGCTCACGGGCGCGTCACTGCAACTCCCCCTGGCTTCTGCTCCGCGGCTGCTGAGTGAACCCTCATCTGGGACTCTCCTCAGCTCTTGCTGGGACAGTGGCGCGGCTGCCCCTCTGTTGGTTTTCCATGGTCTCTTGTGTTCTGGGGGCCTCTGGATGTCTGGAGTTTTGATCTCCTCCATACCTGCTTCATACCCTGGAGGACGGGGCTGTGGCCCCCCCCACACTCCCTAGCAGATCGTTACATGGAGAAACCTTTGGAATACAAGCACGCTGATCCACACAGGTATGCACACGGGTGTTCACTGCTCGTAGACTTAAATTACACCTTTCTTGGCTACTACTTCGAAGCACATCTGTCCTGCGTGCTGCACAACAACATTGAATATTTAGTATTTACTGCTGTTTACACTTAGCTAGATTAATGCGATGGTGTTGTGTTTAGTATGTTGCTTTGTTTTTTTTGTTTTTTTTGTCTTCTATTCTTCTCTCAACAGGTGATCCAGGAGATTTTTATTTTTTTTCTCCCCCCCCTTTCTCACTGTCCCTCTCCCCTTCTGTTTTTCCTTTCCTTCCTCTTTCTTTCTCCCTTTCCTATCCCTCACTGATGTCTGTCCCGTCTGTAACATCTGAAAATAAAATATAATAAATAATAAAAACAAAGATCGACCAAATGGACCAATACGGCAATGCCACG